>NC_048320.1:5902718-5969180 GCF_013100865.1 Trachemys scripta elegans | reverse complement strand
GGGGGGGGGGGGGGGGGGGGGGGGGGGGGGGGGGGGGGGGGGGGGGGGGGGCACCCACCAGCGCCAGAGAAAGTTGGCACCTAGGCCCTCAATATCAGACTAGTGCAATCATCAGACCCTTCTGTGAGTGCATACTCAAAGCCTGGATTTTGGAGGACTCTGGGTGAAATCCTGACCCCATAAAAGCCAATGGGAATTTTTGCGATTGACTTCTGAGGAGCTAGGGTTTCACCCCAGGTGCGATATCACCAGGCACCACAGGCTGTGTTACACTAGGAGAAGCTACAGAGCCAGAGAGAACCACATGGGCTATCACTGTCCAGCAGCCCCAATAAAGGATCCCCACCATAGTCATTACATCCGAGTCTTGTGTCTTTGCTATACAACGCGTCTTGGACTTCGACCCAGGAGGCTGAACTTTCTTTCTCACTCCTAGTTGTTTTCATGCCTCCACATCAGCATGGAAGGACGTTGGCCATGGAGTCCAGACTAGATTCTGCTCTACAAGGGAAGGGAGTGACTCTGGATTTAGTATAGTGTGTGGGAGAAGCTTGTGTGATCATTATCCATACTGTAGATAATTACCTGGACTAGTGGAACATTTTCCATCAAAACTTGTTTCCTAGTTTTTGACTTTCCTTTTTTTTTTTTTTTTTTACAGAGTTCTTGCTTGCCTTGAAATTTTATGTTGGAAAACTGAACACTCTGAGAACTGAAAATATTTTGAATTTTATCCCCGCCCAAAAAATAATTTTTCAGCCAAAATTGAAACTATTGGGTCAAGAACAGCTAAAATATGAATATGGGTGGGGTTTTTTTTAAGTTTTCAGTATTTCAACAAAACGTTGACACTTTCTGCAGGGGAAAAACAATCTGAACACCACTAATAATTAGCAGATCCCTGGTTCTGGAGCTATATCTTACCATGCTTTTCGCTCATCGATTCCCAGGCCAGAAGGGACCATTGTGATCATCTAGTCTGACCTCCTGTATAACACAGACCAGAGAACTTCCCCAAAATAATTCCTAGAGCAGAGCTTCTAGGAAAAAACCCCCATCCAATCTTGATTTAAAAATGTTCAGTGATACAGAATCCACCATAACTCATTGGAAGTTGCTCCAATGGTTGATTATTCTCACTGATGAAAATGAACGCCTTACTTCCAGTCTGAAGCTCTAGAGCTGAAGGTCGCAAACCTTCCACAACTCGCAGCCTCTCCTCACTATTACTTGTGAAGAAAGGGAACATGTCTTATCCCCGCTTGTCTCCAGGAGAATTCCAACTTAAGCAAGAGAAAACAGAGTCCTGGAGAACGCAGTCGATAAGAAATCATTTGGGGCAGATTTAGGGTGTCTGGCTGATATGACCGAAGGAGAGAGGGAGTGTTTTCTGTCTGTACAGATGGTGATCGAGAATATGTAGCATAGTTCTTGGGTTTTGAAGAACTTATAGAACTTGTTGGTATTGAAAATGGCCTCCTAAGTTCAGTTCTGAACACTAGCAGAGATGGCAGGACATTTGGAGCACATCTGTTTCTTTGGTGTTTCTTGGGGTAAGGCCTAACAGCAGAGATCCAGACCAGGGTTAATACTAAATCGTCAGCTCATAAGACTAGAGAGTGGGTAAAAGGACAAAAACGGTTCCTGGGCCAGGACCTGATGTCATTTACACCAACGTAAAGCTGGAGTGACTCCAGCCATGGGGTTACACCAGGGGAAAACCAGTGAATGTTGGACCAAAGTCAGGCCTTGCTGAAGACCTACCCCATGTTCAGCCTTGGCGTGGAAATGGAAGACAGAGATTTATTCCCATGAGAGAAAACATCTTCCTACAAAGGGGAACACGACTGCACAAAGCCGAAGGCCTTGGCACATGCCCAGAGACCAATGGGGCCTAACGAGAAGCTGAAAGGACCCCAGCTCTAAAGGTTGCAGCTGCAATAGGCATGGGGGAGCAAGCTGGGCTGACCTCAAGCCCCGCCTTGTCACTCAGGAGGCCAACCCTGCAAAGCACTGCTCACCTGCACGGTGTGAGAGCCTTCAACCCCAACAGGAGTCAGGACTCCACAGGCCTGCTCCTTGGAAAGCTCACCCAGCTGAAAACCTCAGGGAGTCCCCTGCAGTTTGGCCCAGGACAGACTGAAGCCTCTCGAGTGGCAAGGGGAGGTCGCTATCTCTTCTAGATATTGTTGGAGTGTTTGATGTGATCAATTTGTTTGCCCTGCTGCCCCTTAAACCACATTGCAAGCTCTGCTGGACGCTATTAACCCGTGTTAGGGACCAAGGTGACTATCATAGCTGAATGGGATGTATCCCTGTTTCCTGGACACAGACAAAGAGCTATGAAGTTAGCAGCACTATTTATCATTCTGAAGGGGCAATCTCTCATCAGTTTTCAAATCAGAACCATCCCAAATGCCAGAGCTAATCAGCCACTGATTTACTGCTTGGTTTTGTTGCATCGTTTGCAAAATACATCCATGAGCTTCTCGCTAACAGCAATGCCTGTATATTGTGTAACTCACCGAATATAACTGACTACATTTATTGAAGTATTGATGCATGGAAGAGAGTATTTCAATAGACTACTTAGAGAGAGGAAATGTAAAGAGAGAGAAGGAACTTAAGGAATTCAGCAGCTAATGTGACTTGGTATTGAATATATGTGACATGTAAATTGGTATCTTACAAACATCCTTTCATGTGATCTGTTTCTTCTCAGAATTTTGAAAAATATCTTTATTTAAAAAGATTGATTAGTACCTGGGTGACTTTCAAACTCATCCTCCTTTGATCAAGCAAAAGTCCCAGAACTTCATCTTGTGCTGTGCGATGCCTTTGAAAGGAGAATGCACCTGAAAGAAAATCTTTAGGAATGTTTAGACCAGTGATGAGGGATGGGGAAGGAATTGATTCAGTTTGGGTAAGCATGCAGATCTATTCAGGTGTTTCTTCAAAGTATCAGGAGTAGAGCTGGACCAGAGATGCGAAATGTGAGTGGATGGGGCTTATTCCAGAGATAAGGGCTAGGTTGGATTCCCAACCTCTCCAGGGTCTTGAGGACGTTCTTAAGCACTGTGCTCCAAAATCTCAAGAGATTTCAGGGACTTCCTGCCTATAATGATAGCAGGTGTAGCTTTGGTCACGGTAATTTGGTCCATCCAGATCTCAGAAAGGCAGACTTGGTCAAGCACGTGGAAAATAAACATGGTGAAAAAATGACTTTTTTAAACCTCAACAACATGTTGGTTTGGAATGGAGCTTCAGGAAGGTGGCTTTCCATTTGCTCCTGCCTCTAATCAAAATCTTCTGCTCTTGACTCTTGGACATGGTCCCATTGGTCAGGAAGATTCTATCCAGCCCTGTTTTTTTTTTTTAGCCCAGAACTCAGATGGCTGTTTTATCCCCCATGATGCACTGGGAGCACAGTGGATGCCCTGGAAATTACATCGGATGGATGGATGCAGTTACCCCCCTCCAATCTCATAGAACAGATCAGTTCAGTGGGTACGTTTGAGCAGAACACCAGTTCTGCTATAGTTAAGATTAAGACCAGCTTTCTTTCTAATTATGGGGTCACTGAGAGGGCGGTGAGGGAAGCATGTCACCGCGCAATATTTACTCTTTTGCCTGTTGTCCCATTACTATTATTGGGCCTTATGTTAACCTCAGGACACTGCTAACTCTTAGGTGTTAACACCCGGCAAATGGGTCATTCCCTGAATGCTGCTGATGGCGAAGTGGGGGAGGGTGCCACACTCAAAGGGCAGCTGGGGTGACTACTGGGACCGGCTCAACATCCCTTCCTCATTTGCTGCCCTGCCTTCTAGGAGTGGATGGGGAGCCCAGCCCTCAGCCTGGGAACCAGCGGTGCTGACGGGGTAGAGAAAGTTTGTCAGGGAGCCCAGAATGACAAAGAAAGAGACTCAAGGATTGAGACAAGGAGCAAGAGGGGTGGGGTCTGGCATACCCATGTGGGTTAGGGGTAGAGTGAACTGGGCAACTCAGAGGTGATCAGCAAAAAAGGGATCAAATTTATGAACAAAGATTTAAAGAGCCCATTTTTCCCTCTCCTGCTGCATTTGCAGAGGTTCAGCTGTGATGGAAGTAATATAAATGAGGGCTCTAAATGACTAAATATATACTTGCTTCTGTAGGTGCTGGTAGATGGATACAAATATTTGAAGGCACCAAACCCCCGGACATGGAATGAATCATGCATGGTGCCCCTAGAGCTGGAGAATAATGCAAACATATCTCGCTGCCTATTTGTTTGAATGGATTTGCTTCATCTGCGTTTGTGCCCCTTCCGTGTTCACTATCCATGACGTTTGAGTGATCAGGTTGTCCAGGTGTGAACATTCACACTAAGCAAATGCCAAGGTCCTCTCACTGCCTGTATTTAGGGAAACTGAATAATGACTTTGGACATACAAGTGTTTGTTCTGGAAATGTCTGTACGCCCTTCCAGTTAGGGAAGCAAGAAAAAGAAATGTGTTGGGGTTAATACAATGCCCTGTGACTTAGAAAGTCTGGGTTAAATTCTCTACTCTACTACAGCCGTCCTGTATCCTGCTTACTGCCCATATCCTCTAATGTGAGTAGGCAAGTAACTCGTGGAAATTAGTTAAATACTAAATACTTTTAAAGGTATGTGCCTCAGTTTTCCATCTGGAAAATGGGGGTAGTCATCAGAGCGGACTGAAAATTGCCAGGGAATCTACTTATTTATTTAGTTTGTTGGAAACTGTTTTGCTTTCATGTATGGTTTTAATAACTTTTTTTGCTGGAAATTTTGGGAAAAAATGAAAATCATACAAACAAAAAGGTTGGAAAAAATTAGTAGTAACATTTGTTTTTAAGACATTTACTTTTTCAGTTTTTGAAAACCATTCAAACATTTTGTTACTCTTTCAAAAAATGAAAATGTTTACCAAAAATGTTTTGGTTTCAATTTTTTTTTTATTGAAAATATGAACCGAAAGCAAAATGCTCATGTAGGGTCAAAACGCTATTTTTCATCCAAAAAATATTTTGACCAAAAAAATCAACCTGTTTGAATAATAATCCTTTCTTTCACCCACTTTTTATTTGTCTCTTCTAAGTAGATTATAAGCACTTTGGGGTAAAGACTGTCTCTCACTATCCATATGTACAGCGTCATGCACAATGATGCTCTGCTTCCTCTTGAGGCCTCTCTTTGTTACTCATCATCATCATCATCATAGCTTATTGCTCCAAAACCACAGCCAAGATCTGATGTTATCACTTATCTTGAGTAGTTTCTCGGGGGTAGAAGATGTTGACAGGGGATACTGTATCACGTAGCCTGCAAGTGTTTGCTTAGGTCACATTCACATTTGAGGTCATGCCTCAGTTTCCACTTGGTCATATTGTCACCAGTCTTTGCCACCCCAACTCTCGCTTGATTTAGAGCACATCAGTGTTTTTGTTCAGTGCTTGGAGGGAGTTGTTCTGAAGGAACCACGTTCTTCAAGATCATCAGCCTTTGCTGCCATTTCGTAGCCTTCCACGGTGGTAATTTTGGGGGTAAGGGATTTTCAGTTTCATTTCCAGGTGTTAATGTAAAACCTATAGATATATAGTAATAATGGAATAGTAGCAATATAATATGGCTTATCTGACCAATCATGTCTGACCAACATCACCTGAATTGTGATTATTAAAAGCTGAATTACCTCCAGAAAATTATGTCATCAAATCATAGCATTAAAAAGATCTGACAGCAAACACATGTATTATATTATATCTAATAAGTATATCTGTCTATCTATCTATAGCATTTACTTGGTATATAAGTATGGCCAGTGGATAATGCATTTGGGTTATAGTATCAGCTCTGACACTGGCCTGGTGGGTGACCTTGAGTCGGTCACTTTGCCTCAGTTTCACCATCTGTAAAATGGGGATAATACACTGACCTCCTTTGTAAAGTGCTTCAAGTTCTACTGATGAAAAGTGCTACATCACAGCTAGGTATTATTACCTGAGTGTTGTGCACGTAGAAATAGAGGATGCATAGCGTTCGTTGTACAATATTTGCTGAGCAGTAGCTGATGTTAGGTCTATAGGGTGAAATTCACCACTCTGTGGAGGGCTCTTTACAAGGCCTATGTCTTACTTACACTTTATATTAAAAACGTATGTGGTTCGAAGCCCTTGGGTCGGCCCTCTGCTCTGGGGTAAATTTCCCCTGTACTTAATGTCTGGTTGTTGTATTAGCAGGAGATGGAATAACTGCAATGGAATTTAGTCAAAGATGGATAGTAAATGGAACAACGATGTGACCTTTGCCATGTATTACAATGCTACTGGTGTTACAACTGACCAATATATCTAGTTTGCCAACCTTATCACCTCACAAAGCAGAGCAAAACCATTGCAGAGCATTCTCCCAATTACGCTGTGTTAATAGCTTGCTATTGCTTGTCATCATTACCCATTATGAAAAAAAAAGCCCAGGCAGACAGTGTGGCTATTTCTGATTAAACAAGTACGCCAGCATTTCAGCGCATCTGGATCATAATTAGCCCCATTTTCTATGCAGAGGTTTTGGAAATTAAATCGCGTTCCTTTTATGGTGTGATTATGTTTTTTCTTTAAACAACATTGAGTTAAGGAAAGCATCCTAGGAAAGCTAAAGACCCCCCCTCCACACAATGGAGTAAGAGCAGGGCAGAGAGAACGATCTCCAGCAATTTATGAATGTAATTGTTCAATGAACACTTACACAAACATCTTTCAGTCTTTAGGTTGTTCAGAATCCGTTAGCTTCCACTAAAGCCAGATTACCAGGACAACTGCAGGATTTTCCACTGGGCCCAGTGCCCCTGGAACATATTTGTAGGGTGCACGTTCCAGCATTCTCTAGTGACTACCCCCATATATAGCATAACAGCCCAGTGCTGCTCTAAGTTAGAGGAATCCATCTTTTAGCTCAACTGGTAGAAGTGTGTGCTATGGTCTCACAGGCTAGGTTCAAATCTTGCTGATGACTTACAATGGATGACATTACAGGGCCTCCTTTTGGTTAGGTCAAAAAATGGTCCAAACACTTTTTCAACAGAAAATTGGATTTTCAGTTAATTTTCTTTCTTTCTTTTTATTGTTTTTAAATTCTGCTTTCCACAAAAAACTTCAATTTTTCTGTGAGAAACCAAATGCCCCAAACCCAAAGTATAACAAGTTGGCTGGTTCTTCTCCTGCCATGGTTCTTCATGTAGCTGGTAGTTTGGCTTCCTCGTGAGTCTATTCTCTAAGGGACAAATTCCCCAGCAAGACTACATCTGCCATAATGCAGCATGGCCAGGGACTCCCATGATGCAATCACCTTCCCGCATCATGAGTGGAGAACATAATGCATCATGGGAGATGAAGTCTGAGCAGGGATTCCAGCCTATAGAAAAGAATGAAAGCATGTGATACCTGAACTACAGCTCCCATGAGGCATTACTGCACTACAGCTCCCATGAGGCACTACTACAGCATTTCTGAATTGAAATACTTCGGGGTTTTATTTTTCACTGAAACTTCTAAATGATCAGCCTGACGTTGGGACTTTCCCTCACTCTTTTTGCCAACAAAGGGCCTGATCCTGCAAAGTGCCGAACACCCTCATTAAAGCCAATAGGAAGTGAGTTACAGGGTGTCTTGATTCCAATCTATAAGTGCCGACATGGGGACCAAATATTTAATAATTGGCTCTTCAGTATAGAAGAGAAAGGTATAACACAATCAAATGGCTGGAAGGTAAAGCCAGACAAATTTAGACTGGAAATAAGGTATACATTTTTAATGGTGAGAGTAACTAATCATTGGAACAATTTACCAGGGGTCATGGTGGATTCTTCATCTCTGGCAAATTTTCAGTCAAGATTGGATGATTTTATAAAAGATCTGCACTAGGAATTATTTTGGGGCAGTTCTATGGCCTGTGTTATTTTAGGGGTCAGAGTAGATGATTACCGTGGTCCCTTGGAATTTATGAGTCCGTGACAGTGCTCAGCACGTTGCAGGTTTAGACCATACATGTAGAGCTGGTCAGGAAATAGTTTTCCCATCCTGTGAGAGTTTTTGAAACTTTTTCCCATCCCAAACCAGGACAAAAAATCAAATTTGGGGGGATTTCACCAACTATCAGAAAAAAAAAATTGGACAACCAAAACATGTTGTTTTAATAATTTCAAATGGTTTCATTTTGATTTTGACCTTTTAAAAATATCCTTTCTTAAATATAACTAAAATTTCTAAACAAAAAGTTGTTTTGAACTGAAAAACCAACGTTCATTTCAAAAATGTTAGAACAGGATATTTTGAACATTTCAAAACTTCTTGTTTTCCCCCACATTTTTCAAACTGGGAGGATTCATCAAAATCAACCTGTAAATCACCATTTTCTGATGAAAAACATTTTGTTGGAGAATTTCTAACCAGCTCCATCTAGGTGCCAAATCCCAGGGTCCTTGAGAAGGCTAAACACCATCTAACTTCACTGGAAGTTAGATACCAAGGATACCAAGCTGGGAGTGGTTCCAAGTGCTTTGGAGATAGAATTTAAATTCCAAAGATCTGGACAAATTGGAGAAATGGTCTGAAGTAAATAGGATGAAATTCAATAAGGACAAACGCAATATACTCCACTTAGGAAGGAGCAAACAGTCACACACATACAAAATGGAAAATGACTGCCTCGGAAGGAGTACTGCAGAAAGGGACCTGGGGGTCATAGTGGACCATAAGCTAAATATGAGTCAACAGTGTAACATTATTGCCAAAAAAGTGAACATCATTCTGGGACGTTGTAGGCTCACTCTCTGCCAGACTATTGCCTGGTTCTCCTGGGTTGCTTCCTTTTCTCCCCCTCAGGTGTACCTGGATCCAGGGGTCGTCCTCAATCTTCCAGGGGTACACTGCCAAGGGTAGAGGGAGCAGTTCCTCCATGTCGAGAGCATCAGGGGTTCCCCTGCCACTAGCAGCTCCGGGGACCCCCAACGCCCGCGTCTGCCAGAAGCGGCAGGGTACCCCACTGCCCAGGGCGGCTAAGAGGTCCGGGGGCTGCCAGAGGTGGCGAGGGACCCTGCAGCTCCCCACCACTGCAGGCTGAAGTCACGGATGTCACTGGAAGTCACGGATTCCGTGACTTCCGCAACCTCCCTTACTAAATTGCAGCCTTAATGAAGAGTAATGGAGTCCAAATGCGATGTAAGGACATTGATTGATTAGGGCATACACACAGGAATATGGATTCACTTCAAATGTCAGTTATTCAGCCATGGAGTTAAACCTCTGACCATAGCATTTTGTAGTAAATTCATGTATTAAAGGAATACATTCAGAACAATTACAGGAGAGCCTCCATTAAGTTAATGTACTATGATTCTACAAAATGTATGTATTCAGTATGAGGCTAAAGAGGTAATAATAAGTAATTCAGGCATTAAGTAAATCTTCCAGATACATGAATTTGTGGTTATTACAGGGTCAAACATTAGACCCATATTGTAGTTATGTAATGCCACTAATGTACCCACATTATGAAGTGTAGCCAACTTATTTGATCTAAAAGGCATTTATCTGTAATGTTTAAGGACCTGATTCAACAAAGCAATTAAGCACATGCTTAACTTTAAGCACAAACTTATGTCCATCCCTATTCATCAAAGCACATACGGTCAGCTTAATTACTGTGTTGGTTCAGGGCCTATATCTTTAAAATAAGTCTTAAATGGGATTCACTAGAATCCACAGGTCTTGTACTGGAGTTCTACCTAGGGGAACAATCTCACCTTGAAACAACTGTCTAATTTACCGGGTACTTGCCTATTTTAAGAGTGGACTGAAATATTATTTTAAAATAGTTTTCATCTTGGGAGTCAGGTAAGGAAGGGAAAAGAAACAGAGGGAGTAATTCAGTAGAAAAGATGAAGTGATATGCACCTTATATTTTAAAAATAATTTGCAGAACCAGTATTCAGGAACGGATCGATTAAACAAACTTGCTGAAGTACAAAACACTCAACTTAAATACAGGCCAGGAGTTATCACAGTGGAGGATGAATAAGAAAAAAGATCTTCAAGTGTATTGGGTGTTAAAGAGAATTAAACAAAGAGAATTATTACAATATGATTCTTATTATAATCGAGCAGTTACACACACACACACTTCTTTTTTAAGCATAATGGATCATATTCAAAACGAGGCAAGGCAGAGCGCTGTTACTAAAAAAGGAAAAAAGGGTAATTGGAATTCTGTCAAAAAAGGATTCGAGAAGTCCTCTTAATTGTTCAATTCTGCTACTTCTTTGTTATAAAACAAAGGCATTGTGAAAATCCAAGCGAGAGTGTTTTTCTGATCCTTAAGTGAGAAAAAGGACTCAGACTTTAAGCCCCAAACCAACAAAGTATTTAGGATTGTGCTCAAATTCAAGCATGCATGCTGTCCTGAACTATTCACCTGTTCAAAAGCTTTGTTGTATCAGAGCCTTAAATCAGACTTCAGTGGTGCATGGCACCTGTGCAGCGGTGAACATACACAACACGGTTACCTGCATATTACCAGGTGGGTGCATGGTTGCTGGACAATGATTTATCTGAACATTAAGCACTTGTGTGCATTTGGGAGATGCAGTTCTTCATTTAGTTATTTCTTCATAAGAATGCTATTAACAGAAAGCAAACAAACAAAAAGCCCAACAACCTTGGAGCCCTGTGCTCCCAAAATTAAACATACACAAGTTATGAGGGAAGGTACTGTACATCTGGGGTCTGGCTTGTGTTCATAGAGCCGAGAGGGAGACAGATCCTGCAAGCACGACCATCACATTCTCATTACAGATCATTGAACACGGAGACTATAAACAAATCCAACACACCACGGAGATGTGACTCCAGACACCAGTGCAGGCAAGCGTTTGTGGGATTGAGTCCAGAACAGAATCGTTCTGGATTGGCTGTCTCTCATCCATTCCAACACTGCCCACTCTTTAACTCTCTTGACTAAGAATTCAGATTTTGCTCAGCAGCACCTGCTCCGTGTTAATCTTGGCTATGGACATGTGGTACGACTTTGCTGCGTTCCCTCCCCACGTTGAGATAAGATCAGGGAGTTTTCGCCCTTCTCCCAAAGCCAGTCTGGTCACGGAGTGCCGAGTCTGGTGGTATCTGTGTGTGCTGGCATGTTCCTGGCAAAGCTTTGTTGGCCACAGTACTAGAACGGATAGCAAGCTGCCGCGCACTGCAGCAAATCCCCCTGTGCTCTGGGCTTGTCGGCCAGCGCGCCCTAGGAAAGTCACGGCAGTGATTACAGGCAGAAGAATGAATGATGCACAGAGACACTTGAGTATATCTCAGACTCTTTCCAGTCACTTGTCCATCCTATGCCGGCCTATTAGGTTAGTTGGCAAGAATAACTCCAGGCGGGTGGATGAGTAAATAAATGACAGCTGCTCTTGTAATCAGCTGGCAGAGCTGCTATCTGGATTGTCTGGTGAGAGACGCTATCACATGAGTGGCTATCAACGTTTCCAGGCAGGGGACCTCCGGAGAAATCCCAGCTCACCCTGTGACAGATATGACAGTATCCTGGACAAACGTTATTGAATTAAGTGTAACCCTTACTGAATTCAATATAAGCAGCTTAGGCGTTCATTGAATTAAAAATGCAAATGGTTATGTATTGTTAGACTCATAGTCTTTAAGGTCAGAAGGAACCATCATGATCATCTAGTCTGACCTCTTGTGGTTTGAGCATTGGTCTGCTAAACCCAAGGTTATGAGTTCAATCCTTGAGGTGGCCATTTAGGGATTTGGGGCAAATATCTGTCTGGGGCGTGGTCCTGCTTTGAGAAGGGGGTTGGACTAGATGTCCTCCTGAGGTCCCTTCCCTGATATTCTATGTTGCAGGCCACAAAACCTCATCTGGCCATTCCTGTAACAGATCCCTAACCTCTGGCAGTTACTGAAGTCCTCACATCATGATTTAAAGACTTCAAGTTACAGAGAATCCACCGTTTACACTCGTTTAAACCTGCAAGTGACCCATGCCCCATCTTGCAGAGGAAGGCGAAAAAACCCGAGTCTCTGCCAATGTGCCCACGGGGAAAATTCCTTCCTGACTGCAAATATGGTGATCAGTTAGACCTTGAGCATGTGGGCAAGCCCCACCAGAGAGACACCTGGGAAAGAATTCTCTGCAGTACCTCAGAGCCTTCCCCACCTAGTGTCCCATCACCAGCTGTTGGAGATATTTGCTACTAACAGTCACAGATCGGCCACATTCCATTGTAGGCAGTCCCATCATACCATCCCCCCCCCCAAATTTATTAAGCTCAGTTTTTAATCCAGTTAGGTATTTTCCCCTCACTGCTTCCCTTGGGAGGCTGTTCCAGAATTTCACTCCACTGATGGTTAGAAACCTTCACCTAATTTCAAGCCTAAACTTGTTGATGGCCAGTTTATATCCATTTGTTCTTGTGTCAATATTGGCACTTAACTTAAATAACTCCTCTCCTTCCCTGGTATTTATCCCTCTGATGTATTTATAGAGAGCAATCATAGATTTTAAGAGCGGGTTAGACAAACATCTGTCAGGGATGGTCTAGATAATACTTAATCCTGTCATGCGTGCAGGGGACTGGACAAGATGACCTCTCGAGGTCCCTTTCAGTCCTTCGATTCTATGATATTAAGGTTATGTACAGCTAACCATCACCATCATATCTGGGCACCTTCCTGAGATAATCAATGCCAATAGAGACATCCCTAGTGGACTTCATGGAGGCCCTCACTCCTTGTCTAAAGAACAGCCCCTCATCCCTGCTCTCCCTTGAATGCATTTAGCACTGTGTCTCCAGCAAGGAACTAATTTCACCTTAGGCCATGATGTCCTAGCTCCAGGTCACGTCACTCTATCTCAACAAGGAAATAGAATGGGCTTGGGGACAGGCAATTAAAATGATCTCAGGCCAAAAATGATGGAAGAGCCAGAGACTGTTTAGAGATCAGATGAATGAGAGGGACATGCTAGAGGGATACAAAATAACAAATGGTGGGATAGAGAAGAACATTCATATTTAGCCTGTCTCATAATACAGGAACCGGGGGAAATTCAGTGAAAATGAACAGTAGCAGATTTAAAGCCGATAAAAAGAAATAACTTTTGAGACGCATGTCCCAATTAACCTGTGGAACTCATGCTGGATGGGGTGTGGGGAAGACGGGACCTTTAGCTGGATAATGAGAGCATGCTGAGTTATATGATCATTGTCTTAGAAGGTATATAGATCCTTCTGCTTTGGGGGTTTAAAGCAAACTAGCACTGATGGGATTTGGGAAGAAATGTTCCCAAGTTATTCCTTAATTGTCCACTAGGGGGTTTCTTGTAACTTCCTCTGAAGTCTCTAATCCATAGACAATATATTGCCCATGATGGACGAACTGGTGTGATCTAGCCAGACAATGTCTCTGTTTCCCTTGGAATGAAGGAGACACCTATTTACTACTCTTCTAATGTCACTGCTCCCGATTGGCCGCTGATCAGGTTCCTGTGATGCCATGAGGACCAGTTGAAAAAGTTGCTCCAAGGATAATTTCTCTTCCCTGTGGAAGGTTGTTTTCCCCCAACGTTCCCCATAGTCATTACAACACTAGGCACCATCCCAGTGAATCTATCAGCCCTTGGCCCACATAATTACCTTCCCAAAAGCCTTTTGCCAGCTTAGTCTTAATGCTTTTGGGTATGAATAGTCTTTGGTATGGGTATGAGCAGCTGTTGAAATGTATTTATCTAAAGCCAGCATTCAGACTCTCATTACAACACTAAACCTCACTGTCAACACGGAAAGTGAAAGGGAGGAGAGGTAGAGGCAGCTCTGGATAGAACATGCTTATGTGAGTCCAGATGGAGAGATCCTTAATGCGTGATCCATCCACCCAGCCTCAATTAGTGATCCATCCATCCTTAAATCTCGGGTGCAAGTCATCATGGTATTGCACACACTGAGATTCTAATTGTTATTCATTAGACTGACAATGTGCTTGGTGTTATCAGGAAACCATAATGAGGCAGTCCCTGACCGGGAGCTGGTGGCGTGGAAGGGGTGCAAAGGAAATGTGAAAAATAGGACATTAGACACTAGTTGAAGTGACTCCAGTGATTTACATTCAGTTCCTGCTTCCGTTCCTTACTGGATGTCATGAGGATAAATTAGCTAATGTTTGGGTGGTGCTCTGATGCTGTGGTGCTGAGGGCCATATAAGTACCCGGGTATGTAGACAGGTTTTCACTCTTCTATGGAATTCAGGTTCTTATTTGCACCTCTCTGTAGTTTCTTTGCCGCTGCTCTGCTGGGCTTAAGACCTGGAGGTGCTGGGCTCGAGTAACCCCATAGCCACTTTGACCATTTTGAGTGCCCATTTGGGGTGACAATGGCTGGAATAGTCCTAGTGCATTTGATTGGCTCCCAAATGGCCCGTCATTGATTTGTTGTCCAATCTGGGCGATGAGCAGACTCTGACCTCTCATTACTCACGAGCCCTTTCGCAGTTGCTGGGATGTGTTCGCTGCTGCTCATGGCCAGGGAGTACGGCGCTGGCCTCCTGCGTCGGGAGAGACACGCAGATACAACCAATGCAATTAAGGGATGTACATCGCAGCATGGCTGACTCATCTGTCATAGCAGCAGAATTGCTCGCCAGCTCGTGGTGCGTGCCTTTTTGCAGACATTGTCACTGGACGAAGACGCAGCGGATAACACGAGGAACTCCCAATTTGCTTCTGTCTTCCCGCAGAGCCTGATTTAGAAGCTACCCTGAATTATTTTGCCTCGGAGGTTTTATTTGGAGGACACAATAATGAACCCTCTGATGAGACAGTCAGATGCAAACAGAGCCCTCGCACAATGAGGATGAAGAGACAGAATACACTCGACCTGCCAGATTCTGATCCCAATTACACCAATGCAAATTCAGAGTCACTCCGCTGGTGGCAAAGGGTCCGCAGCAGCAAATTTGCTTTGTAGAAAATGGTTTAATGGGATTGAAAACTGTGTCCTTGTGCGGAATCCCCTCCTCCCCCTAGCGCTCAGCTGCAGAGAGATGGGCTCAAACCCAAACCCCGGTTCTAACCACCCCCCGCACCTGGGTGCTGTTTGGAGCTTGATTTGGATTTCATAGCAGAACCCAACCCCCTGGATCTGGAGGTAGTTCAATCCAGCTGTGTCTGCTGCAGGGCAGCTCCTGCTCGAGTGTGGTGGGCTGGTGGCAGAGGGGTGTGCATTTCAGTGATGCCGGGTGGATACAGAGCACGGAGCTGGCTGGATTTAAACATGGCATGTGCTATCGTCAGTTCAATCAGTCATGTAGCCATCTGGAAACTGAGCTTCTCCCATCCTTTAGCTCTGGGCTGGCAGGTGCTGTTACTAGACCCGGGATCCACCAATGCCCCAACATGTGATGGTGTGGACTATGCTCAGGATAGCCCAGTGCTCAGAGCCTAGGAATCACAGTTTCAAGTCTTGGTTTCAGCACAGACTTCCTATGTGACCCTGGGCAGGTGACTTAGGCCATATCCTGCGAGGTATTTCACGGGAGTTAGGTTCCTCAATCCCTTACAGGATCTGGACCTTGGCTTCCCTGTGCCTCAGTTCCCCATCTGTACACTGGGGATAACAACACTGCCCTACCGCACTGGGCTGTTGTGAGGATCAATGCTGTAAAGACTGAAGCTATGGTGCTCGGATGTTTAGCTCCCAGTGGATGATCCCAGATAACTCCTCCAGAAGAAGGCAATTAGCCAGCCCGCCTGCCCTTCCTGCCAGTCCGCTGAAGGAGGTGGAGAGGGAATTGTGCGATAACCAGACTTGCTTAGCCAGACTTCGGATTAGTCTGTGTCACATATTGATCATGCAATTTCATTAGCCAAGTAGCCAGCTGGGGAGGGGAGAAAGAGAAGAATAAAGGGCGATAATAAGGTGCTGTGTTTTCAGCCAAGGGGAAATGGAAATAGTTCCGCAATAAAGCATGTCTCTAAAGAGATGCTAATTACAGCACTGCCCCGGGGAATGCTCTGGAGGACGGCTGCGCCGGCTCTGTCAGGTGCTTTAAATTAGTCTCCAAGCACCAGTCTTGTCCACGACAATGGTCTTCATCCGGAATTTAATTGGCTCTCCTGCCAGGCTGCAGCCTGTTTCGCCCTGCATAGGTCATTTCCTTTTGGAGAGGTCTGGGCCCTCGGGCTGTGGACAAGGCGAGGTAATAGCATCCGTTTGAAATCAGCACAGAGACTGGCGCCGATCTGAAAAGCGCAAACGTTCCTGCTGTGGGGCTTTGGGCCCCTGCTGCCTCCAGGGGCATGCTGGTGGGTCTTGTCTGATGAACGCCTGCCCAATGGCTCTGTGCTTCCCAGTGCGTGGGGATGGGTGGCCAGGGTACCGGGAACTATACCTTTAAGTGACTTAGCTTTGCAGACAGCGGGTCTGGGGTGGGGCTGCAGAAGACCAGGTTAGGGGTGCAGAAGCAGCCGTGGGCGGCGGGTATAATAGGTCGGGGGAAGCTATGTCTCCCCTAAGCCTGGTTGTGGCCCCGCCCATGCTCTGCCCCAAGGACCCGCCGTTGCTCCCTTCCCTGCTGAGACCAGTGGGGGCTCAGCTCAGGCCGGCAGCCTGCAGCTCAGGGCTTGGCCAGCTGGTGGCTCGGGCCTGCCAGCAGCCAAGGTGACTTGGGCTGGTGCTCGGGCTGGCCTGGGGACAGGGTGACCAGACAGCAAATGTGAAAAATCAGGACAGGGGGTGAGGGGTAATAGGAGCCTATATAAGAAAAAGACCTCAAAATCAGGACTGTCCCTATAAAATCGGGATATCTGGTCACCCTACCTGGGGATCAGGCTGGTGCTCGGGCCAGCCGGTGACCCGGGGTCAGGGTGGCTGGGGTGGGTGGGCCGGTGTTCCTCCGGCCACGGTGGTGGGGGGCTCAGGTTTCTGGTGGGCAAGGGGGGTGGAAAGGGGAGTAGAGGGGGGCTCACATGGAGGGAGTGGGACTGGGGGGCTAGCCTATTGTTCCAGCTCTAACTGGAGCACCGACTACTGAGGATCCCTGCCAAGCATCTTGTGCCCAGAGTAATAATTGAACACCAACGCAGGTGTGTGTGTGTGTGTGTGTGTGTGTGCACGTGTATGTTTCCATGAGAGCACATACGTGTGTGTGTGTGTGTGGTGGAAGAAGTAACGACTCGGTGCTATTTTATCACCTCTTGGGTTGAGCCTGGGGGAAAACACAAGTCCCTACAGTCGGCGAAGGATTAAAACAGGATTCGTAGCGCCTCGCAGAACGGCCTCAACGTCTCAAGCCACACGGGAACGTCGTTCAGATTCCAAGTCTCTACCTGGATCTCTGGCTGTCTCCAACGGGCCTCGCGGGAGCCTGCTTCCAGCTAGGGGAGGGTCTGTGCACCTCGGATGTAGCAAATAGCTCCCTTCGGAGGGGCTGCCTCTGAGGCTGCCAGGGAAAAACCAGGCACTTTCCATGGGGAAATGGATGGCGGGGCACAGGGTGATCTACGCGCTGCCCTCCTGAGAGAGCCTCTTGCCTTCACCCCAGCAGCTCCATGCGCGAAGCAGGCACCATGCAAACCTATGATCATAGGCCTAGCTCCTCCAAGTACCCAAATCCCATTGAAACCAATGGCACTAAATACCTTTGAGGCTCTGCACGGACAATCAGGCTTTGGGGCTGGCTAGCATGCCCAGAAGCACCCCCATAACACCAAAGGGGCATGGCTTGCCAGTTGGGTTGCCAATTGTGGTTGAAGGTATTCCTGGAGGTTTTCTCACATGACATACTCTTTCCTTAAGGATTCATCTTTAATTCCTGGAGACTCCCAGGCAATCCTGGAGGGTTGGCAACCCTACTGGCCAGGCTGGGGGCATGGCTAAGGACTTGCCCTTATGCCCAGCAACCTGGCAGCTGGCATAGCTGCTCTGCCGCACGTTCCGAGGCATCCAACCAGCATCTGGATGTCATGTGGAGCAGGCATCAGAGCAGCTCTCCCCGTTACAGCCCCCCACATTGCGCGGGCAAAGAGCAATGCCACCGTCTGGCCCATAACCTTTTATTATGATTAGGGTTATTTTAAGGGTATATTTATTTATTTGTATTGCACCTACCAAGACCAAGGCCCATTGTGCTGGGCTCTCTACAGCCTCACAGTAGGAGACAGTCCCTGCCCTGTAATTGACAAACTAACTAGACAAAATGGACAGAAGGTGGGTGGGATTGTCCAGTGGTTAGGTGCTCACCTGGGATGGATGAGACCTGGGTTCGAGTCCCTGTTCTTCCACTGATTTCCTGTGAGACCCTCATGCAAATCACTCAGTCTCTCAGCACTTGTGGGTACGTGCACAGCTATGGCACTGCAGCTGTAACGTAGATGCGTCCTGTGTCGACGAAAGGGGTTTTGCCATCTGTGTAGTTAACCGACCTTTCTGACAGGCAGTAGCTAGACTGATAGAAAACATCTGCCAGGGACTTAACTGCATCTGCACTCATGGATCGGTCGACCTATCTATATTGCACAGGCCACAAATTTCACAGCCCTCAGAGATCATAGAAGATGAGGGTTGGAAGAGACCTCAGGAGGTCATCTAGTCCCACCGCCTGCTCAAAGCAGAACCAACCCCACTAAATCATCCCAGCCAGGGCTTTGTCAAGCCAGGCCTTAAAAACCTCGAAGGATGGAGATTCCACCACCTCCCTAGGTAACCCATTCCAGTGCATCACCACCCTCATGAAATAGTTTTTTCCTAATATCCAACCTAGACCTCCCTCACTGCAACTTGAAACCATTGCTCCTTGTTCTGTCATCTGCCACCACTGAGAACAGCCGAGCTCCATCCTCTTTGGAACCCCCCTTCAGGTAGTTGAAGGCTGCTATCAAATCCCACCTCACTCTTCTCTTCTGCAGACTAAATGAGCCCAGTTCCTTCAGGCTCTCCTAAGTCATGTGCCCCAGCCCCCTAATCATTTTTGTTGCCTTCCACTGGACTCTCTCCAATTTGTCCACATCCTTTCTGTAGTGGGGGGCCTAAACCTGGACACAATACTCCAGATGTGGCCACACCAGTGCCGAATAGAGAGGAATAATCACTTCCCTTGATCTGCTGGCAATGCTCCTACTAATGCAGCCCAATATCTCGTTAGACTTCTTGGCAACAAGGGCACACTGCTGACTCATATCCAGCTTCTCATCCACTGTAATCCCCAAGTCCTTTTCTGCAGAACTGCCGCTTACCCAGTCGGTCCCCAGCCTGTAGCAGTGCACGTGACACTTCCTTCCTAAGTGCAGGACTCTGCACTTCTCCTTGTTGAACTCATCAGATTTCTTTTGGACCAATCCTTCGATTTGTCTAGGTCACTCTGGACTCTATTCCTACCCTCCGGTTTATCTACCTCTCCCCCCAGCTTAGTGTCATCCGCAAACTTGCTGAGCGTGCAATCCATCCCATCATCCAGATCATTAATGAAGATGTTGAACAAAACTGGCCCCAGGACTGACCCCGGGGCACTCCGCTGGATAGAGGCTGCCAACTAGACATTGAGCCGTTGATCACTACCTGTTGAGCCCAACGATCTAGCCAGCTTTCTATCCACCTTATAGTCCATTCATCCAATCCATACTTCTTTAACTTGCTGACAAGAATATTGTGGGAGACCATATCAAAAGCTTTGCTAAAGTCAAGGTATATTACGTCCACTGGAGCTAGGTTGTTTTAATTTTCAGGTGTCGCCCAGGCCTTAGTTCCTCATCTAAGGATAACAGCATTGCCCGACAAGTGTGTTGTGAGGATAAATGTGTTAAGTAAGACTGTGAGGTGCTCAGATATGGGTGGCCATATACATGCTAAAGGTTGGGAGAAAGTATTATCTTAATCTCTGTTCCAGGGAAGTGTCTTTGTTGACGTCATACAAATGAGCTTCAAGTGGTCCTTCTTGGGGCTCTCTGTACGAATAAGGGTGTATTTCTCCCACAAAGCGCTGGTCCACTTGCTTCTGTATTCATGCATTCTACCTTCAGGGGCCTCATCTTATGTGATATTCGGAGGCACCTCATTCAGAATGCCCCTAGCACAAATTAATCTACTTTGTAGCAACCTTTTACCAGAGCCCCATTAAATACCTTGATCTGTTTTTCTGGCTGAGATTTAATGCCTATCTAAGAGATAAATCTTGCTGCAATGCAATTAGTAGAAAATTACACATGCAATAAGTGTATAATTGAATTTTTATTACTATACTCCACTTGCATTCTCAATGTCTTTGCACAAAATCTTTAGGTTCCCCACCCTCTCCTCCCTCCCTCCCCAAGATCAAGAGCGAGTTTGTTCAAAGACAGTTATCACACTTACATGGGGGGAAAAGGTGCTTTCAAAAATAAAATCTTCTGACTATCTAATTAACTTTCTTTTACTCTGAAGTTAAATAGTAGTTAAGCATTCATTAAACTTTAATGAGGATGAGAAAGTAATTGCATATATATCTTGCATGACGACAACTTACTTACATTAGAAGTAGATTTATCTTTTGCTTATTTAGCCATGCTCAGAAAATAAGAGTTTGAAGTATTAAGAGTTTGTTGGTACGTATTTGGACTATATTTAGGAATAATAGGATTAGAAACAATTTACTGATTATATATATATGTTGAACTTTCAACAGCTCATAGCTTGTCCAAATCTGAAGCAACTTTCATGGGCCCAGCCAAAGGCACTTTTCTGAGGCCAGGACAACCTCCTTGCCAAATTTCAAGCCCCTATTGCAAACCACAGAAGTGCCAGAGTTCTTCAAAAAGCACCCAGACCATGTTTTATAATCTTTTCATTATGCACATTTTTCTGACTGGTTTTTTTTTTTGAAGATCTCTAGCGCCCCTATGGTTTGCAGCCATATCTTGAAATGTAGCAGGGGGTAGCCCTGATATCAAGGAGGTGTCTTTTGCTGGTCCCTTAAATAAACTGTTCAGATTTGGACATGTTATGATGAACTATTAAAAGCTGCCACTTCCCAGCTATGCTTTGATAATTACAACTTGTTTCTAGCTTGCTGCCAAATAGCTGGGATATTCTAATAGCACTGCTCATGCACCATCCATGTAGGGTGACCAGACAGCAAGTGTGAAAAATCGTGATGGGGGTGGGAGGTAATAGGAGCCTATATAAGAAAAGAACCCAAAAATCGGGACCGTCCCTATAAAATTGGGACATCTGGTCACCCTACATCCATGTCTTGCTCTAGCATTTCACACAGATCTGGTGGAAGAAATAGCATGTGCTCATGTAACTGATGACCATCATGATGCATATGCCCAAGGGGACAGAATTAAGATTTCACGGGCAACCTTAATTCTGGTGTTTTCAAACTTTTGAGTGCTTGACTTTACAATCTTAGCATCATTTTACTGCATTTTTGTATGCAATTTCCTCGTTTTTTTTAAAGGAAAAGATTAAAAAAACAGTTCTGTTATATTGTCGCCCCTCTAGCCTGAGTGAGTAGCCAACATTCAAGGACTTAATGGCTTATTTCAATTAGGAAGAGGAACTGAAAGGAGTCAGGTATCATCTTTGGCACAATCTTGTAAATTTATAAAGAACATACACAAAGTCCTGTTTCCCAGAACACAGCAAGAAGGGACAGTGGACAGTTTCCAAGCCAGCCTTTCCAGCAAGTCTTGGGTGCAACAGATCTGTGCCCTTCTGTTCTATCTCAGGCCCCCATTATGCCTGGTGCTGTACAAAAAAAGACCCAAAAGACAGCTCCTCTTCTAGAGAGCTTACAAGGCATTTTTACAAACCCACAGGACGTGGCATCTAGCTACAGTTCCGTAGTAGATCCACCCCCTGGGAGAGCTTTTGAGGGTCTAATATGACTGTCGTTCTTTCTCCGCATGGCTCAGACAACAGTGGGTCAAGGTCTACCACTCTTATGTTCGTGGCATACACACTGAGAAATTAGATTAGAAAAATAAAATCCTTTTGCTGGATGGTTACAACATAGCTACTTTATTTCTTAGAATTCAGAATGGTAACACATAAGGACCCCAAAACAGAGGGACAAAGGAGGCTGCTTTCTAACCAGAGACACTGAGCTCACCCCACCTAACTCTAGGCTAGCTGTTCTTTACCCCACATAACTCTAGACCGATAACAGCAGAGGATCCAGATCACACACTTCCCTACAGAGCCGCCTAGCCTGCAAGCAGGACCAGGAAGACCCCGGTTAATTTAAAGTGACAGCTTACAATTCTAACAGTTGTCTATACTCCACAGGCATAACTAACAGAAAACAATACATACGCTCAGCACCACAAGGAACGGCAGGTTCATTGGCCTGGTGGAAAACCCCCTTAGAGATTCACAGCATAAAGAATGTGTGCACGCTCATGCGTGACCAGTGAAGTGCAATGGAGACCTCTGGTTATTACAAAGTGGCTATTGATCAGTTTTGCTCCACTCCCTTCCTTCCCCCAGTTGAAACTCCATAGGGACCATACACAGGCCATGCATATTCATCGGGCTTCAGGCACTGGGGAATAAACCTGTCAGATCTCTCCTCTCCTAGCGAGGGGCACATCTATTCAGGTGCTTCTTGGATTCATCAGCCTGGTAGGAGGGATGTAGCCCCAGAGGAGTGATCAGCATGTAGACTTCTTTCAAAGCTGCCATAAACCTCTGCCTGAATACAGCTCCCCTGGGCCCAAGCAGTTCTAGCTAACATAATCAAATGAATGCCGCAGTCAAGGCCAGGCAGGGAAAGGAAAGTTCTTTCAATGAATAACAATGGGAGGTGAAAGCGGTGCCCAGGGAAACATCGTTTTCCTGTTACTTCTCTTATCGAGTTCTTTGCTTTCTGCATTTGACATCCCTTGATGCCAGGGCGTGTATGGCAACTACTACATATTTCACTTGTCAGTGGGACACCGCTTCAGACAGACCCTCTGAAGAGCTCTGTGGAGCACGATAGCTTATCTCTATATCTCTATCACCAACAGATGCTGGTCTCTTAGGGTTATCATAGAGTTTAAGGCCAGAAGGGACCATCGGAATGTCTAGTTTGATCTCTTGTCTATCACAGGCCATTACATTTCACCCAGTTTTTCCTCTTTTAAGCTCAGCAGAAACATAGCCTGAGTTCCTGGTGTCAACGTGGCAGCATCAGCAGCCCTGTACTTCCCAGGTTCTAGACTCATAGACTCGAAGGGCAGAAAGGACCATCACGATCATCTAGTCTGACCCCCTGCACATTTCAGGCCACAGAATCTCACCCATCCACTCCTGTAATAGACCCAGAACCTCAGGCTGAGTTAATGAAGTCCTCAAATCATGACTTCAAGTTACAGAAAATCTACTCATTTAAACCTGCAAGTGACCTGTGCCCCATACTGCAGAGGAAGGTGAAAACCCATAGGGTCTAGTCCCACTGGTGCTTCTACCTATTGTGGTAGGTGACATGCAAAACCACACTTGCTCCTCTACGGAGCTGACCATCTCAGTATTCATACCAAAGAGCTCAAACAATTCTGCTAAGAAGCTGCATTTTCAAAACACCCATGCCGAAAATCACGGCACAGAATGCTTAGTTCTGTGCTAAAATGGGTATTTGCTAGTTTAATTTATCTTTAATTGACAACATTTGGCTAACGAGGTTTTACTAAGTGCCAAAAAAAGGGAATACAATAGGTGAGGCAGCCTATCTCAGTGTGCAGCCACCAATTTCCATCCTTAAGCGTGGTTACACCTTTGATGGCATCCGGAGCAAAGGTGTGCAAACACTTGGATTTCTTTTCAGGGCAACGGAACTACCCAATTACCATTTTTTTCACGTACCGCTTTGCCCATCTCAGCCCCCAGATGTGTGCTTGACGTGCACTCTTCAAAAATCCAACACAAAGGCCTCATTTCCATTTCCCCTTATCTTTCATTCTATCATTCCCTCCCCACCTGCAACAGTGACAGCGAAATAACTTCATCAAAGTGAGGAAGGAGGATGGCAGAGCTTTCAGATGAAAGTGGACAGACCTGTGTGGATTCAGCAACAAAAGCTCTGCAAATGTTCACTTGGCTTGTAATTAAATACTCTTCAGCAGTGCCTGCACCTCTTTATATGATAGTTCTTCTTGAATCCTTTGCCGTAAGAGTTACATTCATACTACCAGGGAAAACAAACAATAACATGTGACCTACGTAGCTCTCAGCTACTCCTATATTATAAAGCCCAAACCTTCAAAATTCATAGGTCAGGTTGCCCCCCGCAAAGTGCCTTAAAAATAACAAGCTATTAAAAATAATAAATAGTGGCGTTATTTTTATTTGTCTTCTGATTTCTGAGCCTTTAGGGTTGCAGCGTCAAACTTTTCTCTCCAACCATAAAGGCTAGAAATATCCTTTTTTGGGGGGTTGTTTTAAACAAAAGCTGAGATTTTCACATAATAACATGACTCCAGAAGCTGGAGCTTTAAGAAAAATACCAAATAGCATGAGGCTCATGAGAAAATCACAAGAGTTGGAAAGGCTGAGTCAATAACACCTCGAATTTTGAATATCGATTTGCAAACCGCCCATGGAGTGAAACAAATTTGAAAAAAAGAAAAAGTTGAATAAATTCTAATTATATATATATATTTTTAGGAAGTTGGTTTGCTGGTTGAGTGTTCTGTGAATTGGAAATAGGCGACATTTGTTAAATAAATGATCTATAATGAATCATGCACTCCAGCTCTAATAAGGTGAAATTCACCAGCGTGCAGAAAACTAGCACAAGGCCCGTGAGTCCTATAAACCCCATTTTGAGGGTTATGACTGAGACTTTAATGCTTCATAGATCTTGTGCCGGGCCTCACAGCAGGGGGGGAATTTTGCCCATAATGAATACATAATTTCCAATGTCTTTTTTATTCACCTGTGGGATTCAACAAATCATCCCAATGAAATTTATCGCCCATCTGTTTGATAGAAAATGGGCTCTAGTGGGTGACTGTAGGTACCAGCGCAACGGAAGAGCTGTTAAGTCACATCTTTCTATCAATATTGATTTTCTGAAATGATCACTGGAAACATTCGTTAAACATTCAAAAGCCAGATGACTAGCAATGGGCATCCCCTGCCTTCGATGGACATTACCGTTTGATCTCCGCAAAGGAAAAATGAAAACGAGACATTTTCCAAGACTCACCAGTCCAATTAGCCAGCTTTCTTATTCCGCTCTGCTTTGTATATTGGGGATGTTTGGGGATTTTACAGAGCAGCGTAACAAACAAGTTTACAGGCAGACGTCCCTAGGCAGAGTGGCATGCTAGTGGGGTCACCCGATGTTATGAACCTGCTAATTTGCAGAAGTGAAGCAGACATGGTGTGACTTAGTTTTTATAGGTTAAATAAATAAATGGAGATATCCCAACTCCTAGAACTGGAAGGGACCTTGAAAGGTCATTGAGTCCAGCCTGCTGCCTTCTCTAGCAGGACTAAGTACTGATTTTGCCCCAGATCCCTAGGTGGCCCCCTCAAGGATTGAGCTCACAACCCTGGGTTTAGCAGTCCAACGCTCAAACCACTGAGCTATCCCTCCCCCCTACAATGTTTCACAGATTGTAACATCAGAAGGGGCCTTTAGATCATGTATTTTGACTTCCTGCATAACACAGGGCAGGGAATTTCATTCAGTTACCCCTGTACTGCACCAACAGTTGTACCAGTGCCAAATATGGAGGTAATATAACCTCGCTACTCCTACTCCAGATTCCCCTCTTTATACATCCAAGGATCACATTAGTCCTTTTAGCCACAGTGTCACACTGGGACCACATGTTCAGCTGATTACACACTTTTTGAGAGTCTGCTTCCCAGGATACTGTCCCCCAGCATGTAAGTATGGGCTACATTCTTTGTCCCGAGATGTATGACTTTCTAGTTGGCTGTATTGAAATACATATTGTTTGCTTGTGCCCCTCTGACCAAGCAATCAAAATCACTGTGCATCAGTGGCACGCCCTCTTCATTATTTACCACTCTGCCAATCTTTGTGTCATCTGCACATTTGATCAGTGGTTTTATGTTTTCTTCTAGCTCATTGATAAAAAAGTTAAATGGGGGGAGGGATAACTCAGTGGTCATTGGTCTGCTAAACCCAGGGTTGTGAGTTTAAACCTTGAGGGGGCCATTTAGGGAACTGGGGTAAAAATCTGTCTGGGGATTGGTCCTGCTTTGAGCAGGGGGTTGGACTAGATGACCTCCTGAGGTCCCTTCCAACCCCAATATTCTATGATTCTATGAGGGCCAAGAACTGATCCCTTCGGGACCTCATGAGAAAAACACCTGCTCAATAATGAATCCCCAATTACATTTTGAGATCTTTAATTAGCCGGTTTTTAATCCATTCAATGTGTGTCCTGTTTATTTTGTATCATTCTTGTTTCATAATCAAAATGTCATGCAGTACTAAGACAAATGCCTTACAGAAGTCTATGTACGTTACATTGAGAGAGACAATCCACAACTTCCCTTGGTAGTTTGTTCCAGTGATTAACCACACTTAACTGTTAAAAATGTGTGCTTGATTTCTAATTTGAATTTGTCTAACATTAGTTTCCACCCATTGGTTCTTATTATGACTTTCTCTGATAATTTAATCAATCCTTTTGTAGCAGTATTTATACACCGTAATCCCATGACCCCTTGATCTCCTTTCTGAGATGCTAAAGAGGCTCCGGTCCTTTAGTCTCTCACTGTATGGCATTTTCTCAGTGTGTTGTGTGAAAAACTACTTGTATTAAACCTGCTGCCTATTAATTTCACTGAGTGACCCCTGGTTTTTGTATTGTGTGAAAGGGTAAATAACACTTCTGCATTCACTTTTTCCACACCGTTCATGATTTTATAGACTTCTATCATATCCCCCCTTAGTCATCACTTTTCTAACATGAACAGCCCTAATCTTTTTAGTCTCTCCTCATATGGAAGCTGATTCATATCCTTGATCATCTTTGTTGCGCTTCTCTGAATCTTTTCCGGTTCCACTACATCCTTTTTGAGATGAAGCGACCAGAACAGGACACAGTACTCCAGGTGTGGGTGCACGATGAATTTATATAGTGGCATTATGAAATTTTCTGTCTTATTTTCGATTCCCTTTCCTAATAGTTTCTAACATACTGTTAGCATTGATGAGCACTGCGCAGAACTTTTCAGAGAACTATCCATGGTGACTCCAAGATCTCTTTCTTGGGAGTTAACAGCTAATTTAGAACCCATCATTATATATGTATAGTTGGGATTATGTTTTCCAGTGTGTGTTACTTTGCACTTATCAACACTGAATTTCATCTGCCAGTTTGTTGTCCAGTCACTCGCTTTTGTGAGATCCCTTTGCAACTCTTCGCAGTCAGCTTTGGACTTAACTGTCTTGAATAGTTTGTATCGTCGGCAAACTTTGCCACTTCACTGTTCACCCTCTTTTCTAGATCATTAATGAATATGTTGAAAACCCTCCCTGAGGTCAATGTGAGTTTGTCTAAGGGCTAGTCTGCACATGAAAATTAATGCAGAAGAAGGCAGGGTGTGAATTTAAAATGGATTAACTATTCCTGATTAACGACAATAAAATGGAGTAAGCGCGTCTACACATGGAGTTAATCAGGAGTAGCTATTCCAGAATAGTACCCATGTAGACAAGCCCTAAGCTCATGTTTGCGGTGTGAAGAGGAAAGCTGTGTGCCTCGTCATGAAGAGTCGCATAGCTGGGGCTCCCTGCCCATACTGATCCTACCCCATGAACCGTGTTGTTGATCACAGAGCTGTCTCAGCCGCCTAACCTGCTGCGTCTGGTTCTGGTTCTCAGCCCTGCATCCTCTGAATATGAAGCTGTTAGAGGGCTTGACAGCCTCTGTCTTTGGAGTTATAGCTCCGGCCTCTAAGGAACTGTACAACTTATCTGCAAACATCAGCTGCGTTAGGCATCTTACTCCCCTTTAAAGCTCCACGCATTATTCGGGCAGCAGCGTTTGAAACGTCAAAGAAAACATTGCTAGGGAGGAGACCTGCGCACTGCCCTGGGTGCCCCAGCAAGGTCAGACATGCAGCAAGGATGCCTGCTGCATGCCAGCATCCCCCTGGTAGCACCTGGTGCTGGTGATGAAGAAGCATCTGGAATCATGCCATAGATCCTTATACCTCAGGAATGACAGGCTGGGGGACGCAGGCTGGGGCTACACTTTGGAGTTGATTTAAATGGTTGGTAGAGCCCATCTAGTATCCAGAATCACCCTGGGTAGGGTGACCAGATGTCCCGATTTTATAGGGACAGTCCCAATATTTGGGGCTTTTTCCTATACAGGCTCCTGTCACCCCCCACCTCCTGTCCTGATTTTTCACACTTGTTGTCTGGTCACCCTACCCCCGGGAGAGTCACAGTCTCACAGTCCCCAGAGAGCAGCCCAGCAAGGTGTGAGAATAAATGGAACCCCCCCACCCTGACCCCGGCAGAACTCTTGGGTGTCACTAAACGTGTCTCAAAACCCATCCCTGCAGCACAGCGCCCCCTAATGCCACACCGGGGCACTGCGGTTAGCACGGACTCCAGAGTGAGAGTGCCCCCTTCTGTGTCAGCCACCCTGCACCGCAGCGCCCCCTAGCATCATGCCGGGGCCCCGAGCACAGCGCTGACTCCGAAGGTACAGCGCCCCCTACTGAGCACTCCACGCAGCACCACAGCACCAGGCTAGAGCTGTGGGGTCTGCACAGGGGAGAGCGCCCTCTACCGAGTCTCCCCGGCCAGATCCCTGCAAAGCAGCGCCCCCCAGCAACATGCTGATTTATGGTCTCAGTGCAAGTCAGCAAGGAGACCTCCCTCTAGTGAAGCACTGGTCCCACTTTACCTACCCACAAAGTACGGCAGGATGCTAAAGGGACCCCAGCCCCACTGAGCATGGAGAAGCTCAACTCACCACCTCCCCTGGGACACTTGCCCTTCCAACCGGCGGAAGCTGCAACTTTGCCAGTGGCCTTCAATCACAGCGAAGTTTCTGCCGCGCTACAAAAAGAGCCGGCAGAGTCTAACAAGGATGCAAGAGCTGGGGTTGTCTGTGCTACTTCCAGGCAGCTATTGAATTGAGAGGAGAATGAGTCTAACCCCGAGATTAAACACCGCAAAATGCCAGCAGATAAGTAACAACTGTTCCAACCTATTATGCAAAGCGTGAGTTAAGATCACACCGGGAGAGTTTAATTTCCTTTCAGCTTCTCTCTGCTCTCTGGCAAAGCAATAGACAGCCCCGTATTATTTCTGTGTAAGGCCTGGCTGGAAAATTGCATTATTCAATTTAACATCTTTTTTTCCTCCTTTGCCTAATCTCTCCGATTCCAGCTGTCACTCGCAGGCATTCTGCCCTTGCATTTTGGGTGCCCAATGAGTAAAATCTGGTTTAATGGGATTAGCTGCGGTCTGATAAGATAGATCAAAGGGATGGCAGAAGCTGATTGAACCTGATTTCAAGAATAATAAAGAAATCTCCTATTTACAGTAGACGTGTCTGTTCGTTAATGTCTTAATTCTGTTAAAGCCCCGTGGTAATTGTAGCTGGCTGTAATGAGCTGGAAGCTGTGAGACGGCAGAGTTCAGTCATTAACACAGATGAATTAGGATGAATTAGGATACCAACAGGGTCTTGCAGAAATGCTCACAGCAGGCCTGGCCAGCCATGCTCATCAGTGGATAGTTTCAATTGGACACGGACTTTTTCACCGCCCACCCACCAATGTGCCACAAAGAACGGCTAACCGCTCTCCGGGTTTGTTCATTGCAGCAGTGCCTAGAAGAGTTCCAGCTGCACAGACCCTGGGTCAGAGATATTCCCTGCCCCAAGGAGCTTGCAAACAGAGCTGGTCAGACAATGGATTTGCCACCCCACCAAAAAAAAAAAATCAGGATTTTGAATTTTTTTTATTCCAAATCAGGACAAAAAGCCCATATTTTGAAATTTCTGACAAGACGAAATTCGGGGCGGTGGGGGGGGGGGATCATTTGGGGTCAACCGGAATGTCTTGTTTTCACACGTTTGGAATGTTTTGTTTCAATGTTGACCTGTCTGAGAAATTGGTTTCGCTGAACTTTTGTATGAAAAATCGTTTTGCAACACAAACAAAATGGCACGTTTTCATTCTGCAAAGGCCAAAATATCCCCCAACCCCAATAGTCTGTCAAAACACTAGTTCACCGAATGCAAAACAATTTCATGAAAAAAATGCGGTGTCTTCGGATCAGCATTTTCCAATGGGAAACTGTTCCGATGAAAATTGTCCAGCCAGCTGTACTCACAAGCTAACTTGACAAAGGCAGTGTCGTTACCAAGAGGGGATGTGCTTGGCCAAGATCCAAGGGTCAGAGCCATCAATTGTATTCTTGTGTATTAACCAGAACAACAGCCTCTCTCAGCAGGGCTTTAATCTTTTAAAAAAGAAAACATTTCCCCCAAAGAATATTTTGTTTTATTTGGAGAGAGGGAAAGCAGGAGATGGTAACAATGGTGCCCGGCTCTTTTCATCCACAGATCTCAAAGCACTTTACAAAGAGGTCGGTACCATGAGCCTCATTTCCGGCATAAGCAGGGACTTGTCTGGGATTCAGTCTGGGACCTCCAGAGCTAAAAGGACAAGCTGTTGTGACTTGAACCGGGTCTGGAGCAGGCTCATGGCCTCTGTAGCTTCTCAGGGGGAGGGATAGCTCAGTGGTTTGAGCATTAGCCTGCTAAACCCAGGGTTGTGAGTTTAATCCTTGAGGGGGGTCATTTAGGGATCTGGGACAAAAATCTGTTGGGGAGTGGTCCTGCTTTGATCAGAGGGCTGGACTAGATGACCTCCTGAGGTCTCTTCCAATCCTGATATTCTATACACACTCACCAGTGGGATTAGGGTGACCAGATATCCCAATTTTATAGGGACAGTCCCGATATCTGAGGCTTTTTCTTACATAGAAGCCTATTACCCCCCACCCCCATCCCAATTTTTCACAGTTGCTGTCTGGTCACCCTAAGTAGGATAGATGTCTTAAGAAACAGCATAAGGGGCAATACCAGGACAGAGCAGTCATCCAGCTTGTGTGCAGCCCTGTGTCCAATAAATCACCTGTGAGGGCTGCATCAGAGGAAAGTGTAACCAGGCACAAGAGGGGTTGAGCAGGGCACTGCTGTTCCCATGGAAGGTCAGTTTATGCTCCAGAGAGGAAGTGTGTGGAATGTGCAGTGTGATGTTCCAAGCTCTAGTGTCCTCAAGGAGTCATGGGCATATTTTTGGGGGTGGGAGAGGGGTATTGCCCTCCCAAACTGCAAGCCTCAACCAGGAGCAGAATTAGCCTTCCCCCCGCCCCCCTCCCAGTGCATGGCCTCATTGACCTGTTTGGAGCTGCTCCCATCCTCAAATATAGAAATTAAATGATGCCTATGGTTAGAGTTCTGGGCTAGAACAAGGTCTGGGCTCACATTCTGGCTAGTAACTTCCGGTGTGATCTCTCAAGTTCTGGGCTAGTGTCTTGAGTTCTGGGCTGGAACTTGGGCCAGAACAAGTTCTGGGCTATTGTCCTCAAGTGCTGGGCTAGTGTCCTGAAGTTCTGGGCTAGAGTTCTGGGCTGGAACTTGGCCCAGAATGAGTTCTGGGGTAATGTCCTAAACATTGGACCATCCTTCTCCAAGATGAGCTACGAAAAGCAAAGGCACCCAAACTCCGTGGTCATTTATGGCAATTTTGATGTGAGGGTCCAATCCTTTGAGGTACGGCACACCCTGGGCCAGAGTTTCAAAGGGGTTTAGGTACCTGAAGATGTAAATAGGCACTTAGGCACTAACCTGCTTAGGCACTTTTGTCAACCCCACTAACTCCCATGGACTTCAACAGGAATCAGAATAATTCAGCACCGTGCAGTCTGGAACCTGAGTCCCCGATCTGTTAGGATCCAAAGAGCGCCAGAGATGTTAAGAGGATGATATTGAACAGCCCAGGACACTACGTACAGCTGACCAGGGGAGCGAGCGAGAATCTGCAGCCTCCATCCGCCCTCCAGCACTGGCGGCAACTTCCCCAAGTTAATTGCTTTGTCCAAAAAATACCTCCTTGAACTAAGTGATTTGTTTTGCAGACAAAAAATATTTGCTGATGAAATGTTCCGAATGTCCCTCTGGCTGCCAGATCAAAAAAATGGATTGTGAGGGATGAAAAAAAAAATCCAGCAAGCTCACAAAAATTGAGACATGTGCCGCTAGCGAAGGCACCAGCCTCCAGCTGCCTGTGTGTGTAATTAAACTCGACTCCGTCTCATTGAGATGCAGGAGACATTTCTGCAGCGAGGTTCAATGAGGAGCCGGTGATGACAAGCCGATGCTACAGAAAGGTCAGAATTAACATGAGCCAAAGGAACGGCCTGGCCGAAGCTGCAAACTGAGGGAGTTAGGAAGGTCTGGGGAGGAGAAGGTGGCGTATCGATGCCATGGCTCCTCAAAGGTGCCCTCTGCAATCAGGCTTTTCCTCATGTTGGGAAGCTGCTTTCAGGAGAGGCATCGTCTCAATAAAAAGCCATCTGGATTTCCAAGGCACCTTCTTCCCCAGTCCAGTCACATTCCCTTCTCGCCAGCTGTTGTTTTCGTCCTGGTTGGGCCTGTAATGTAAAAAACAACATAACCCATGCCATGGAGTGAACATGCTGTTTGCCGCAGTCACGTGGCTGGCTCTGTTCCTGCGTTGTAGCCCTATCCCCTACCCTGGGTCTGCCCTGTCTATTCGATTGCGAGTTCTTGGGGACAGGGATTGTCTACAACTCCGAGTTTATACGGCACCGGGCACAATGGAGCAGCGGTCTCAGCGGGTCCCTAGGCATTACCATAATAAATAGGATTATTATAATAATGATCGGCTGAGGTTGTAGCCCATGAACTATATCAATGTACAGAAGCTCCCCGACTTACGCAAGGCGTTCCGGAATGGAACGCCATTCCGGAACGCCTTGCGTAAGTCGAATTTTGCGTAAGTCGGGAACGTATCTCCGACAATTACGCAAAAAAAAAAAAAAAAGCTTATGGAACTTACGGAACTTTTCCCATAAGTGCGGATTTCCGTAAGTCGGTTTTGCGTAACCCGGGGAGCGTCTGTAATTAAAGCGGTATGACCACACCCTAGTGTTGATGTAGTTATACTGGTAGAAATGTGGTCATAGATTAGTGCCCTTCCCATATAATAATAGCTATATTGGTATGAGGCACCTTTAGGCGGGTATCACTTCGTTCACGCTTAGGCTTGTACTGCGATACCTGGGCTGGTAAAAATAAATCCTATCTGTAAGTGACGTAGTTATACTGACATCTGTGGCCTTGTCTTCACTGCCACAGTTAGCTCAAGTGAGCTCTCTTGAGTGACTCTACTGGAGATAGTCGAGCTTGAGTGACCGTACTGCCCAGCAGCCCTAGAACTGCACAATGCGCTTGGATTAGCTGTTGATTAGTTGCTGTCACTCAAGCTGCGGCATTCTCACTGCATTATTAGCTCCAGTGTCGGCAATGCCGGTGCTTCCACCCCCCCGTCCCCTGCCCCGCCTGACGGGCCAGCTAGCTCAAGGTTAAAAAGCACCACCTAACTCAAGAGAAAAGACATTTGTGTGTGGATGGGCGTCGGGTTAGGGAGCCAAACTCCAGTTATAATTTGAGCTAACCCTGTCGTGAAGACAAGCCCAAAGTGTCGAGCAGGTCTTAAACGGAGTGGTTTAGGGCAGTGGTTCTCAGCCAGAGGTATGCGTACCCCAACTCATCTAGATATTTGCCTAGTTTTACCACAGGCTACATAACAATCACTAGTGAAGTCAGTACAGACTAAAATTTCATACAGACAATGATTTCTGTATACTGCTCTATAGACTATACACTGAAATGTAAGTACAATAGTTATAGTCCAGTCGGTTTATTTTATAATTATATGGTAAAAGAGAGAAAGTCAGCGATTTTTCTGTCACAGTGTGCTGGGACACTTTTGTGTGATTTTGTAAGCGAGTCATTTTTAAGTGCGGTGAAATTTGGGGGTATACAAGACAAATCAGACGCCTGAAAGGGGTCCCGTAGTCTGCAAAGGTTGAGAGCCACTGGTTTAGGGTCAACCCCCACACTCACCAGAATGTAATTTACAAGCCCCTGGCCTCACTCCAATTCCAAATCTGGCTCACGTCATGTGTCACTAGGGGGAGCCTATGGGTTACCTGGACCTGCTAACTCATGGTATAACTGTGAACTGTCTTGACTTCACTAGGGTTTAACCTCATGTTTATTAACAAATATAATTCCCCTTCTGGTTTCCACTGACTCACAAGTGGTTAAAGCAAGGGTGAAGGCACATTTTAAGTGCAATGCTGGGAGGCTTGCACTGTCACTACACATTCTGTGTTGGGAACAGAAGATTTACAGAAAGAGATGAACGGCTGAGTGTGTTCCCTGGCTTATTCCATTGCAGGATTTATGCCCTACAGTTCATTTTCATTCACTATAGTTTTAAGATTTTGCTAGCAATGGGACTGCCACCACTTCACTAAAGAGATTGTTACGCAGTCTCAGAGCTCAGCATTGAAGTTTTGCCTGATATTTGATCTAATTGCCCATTATTTAGTTTCATACCCTTATTCCTAATTTTTCTTCCTTATACTGCCCTATACTAATAGGCAGCAGGTTTAAAACAAATAAAAGAAAATATTTCTTCACACAACGCACAGTCCACCTGTGGAACTCCTTGCCAGAGGATGTTGTGAAGGCCAAGACCATAACGGGGTTCAAAAAATAACTAGATAAATTCATGGAGGATAGGTCCATCAATGGGTATTAGCTAGGATGGGCAGGAATGGTATCTCAGTTGTTTGAACATTGGCCTGCTAAATCTAGGGTTGTGAGTTTAATCCTGGAGGGGGGCATTTAGGGATCTTGGGCAAAAATCTGTCTGGGGATTGGTCCTGCTTTGAGCAGGGGGTTGGACTAGATGACCTCCTGAGGTCCCTTCCAACCCTGATATTCTATGACTCTATGACCACCTGTTAGCTAAAACAAGGTAAGAACACGCCTTGTTCCCTAGGGTTACGCCTACACTGGTGTCAATCAGAGAGACTGAGGGTTGGAAAAAGAGGAGTGTACCAAGAAACCCTTCCACTGGCTTCTGGCTCATCAGTTGCATGAACAATGAGTCCTTGAGATGTCACATCTCACATCTGGATCTGGCCTGTTGTCAGTGGGTTGCTCATGCTGAGGATGTCTTCACGGCCATCGGGAGGTGTGACTGCAGTACGTGTGTCCAGACCTGAGCTAGCTTGGATCGAGGAAGCTTGCTAAAAATCGCAGTGTGGTTGTGGCGGCGTAGGAGGTGTCACGAGCTAGTCACCTGAGTACAAGCTCACTCGCAACCCCGGGTACGTACTCAAGTGACTAGTCTGTGCTGCTACCCATCCCCTGTGGCTGTGACTTCACTGCTGTTGGTACCTGGGCCAGCTAGATCAAAGCTAGCTCAGGTATGTCCACTCATGCTGAAGCCATACCTCCTGATTGCAGTGTAGACATACAGCCACATTTTTGACATGGGCATGAAGACGGTGGGTGAGTACTATCCTTTTTTGGAGCAGTTTCTGTTGATGAAAGGGACAAGCTTTCAAGCTAGACAGAGCTCTTCTGTGTAGCTAGTAAGCTTGTCTCTTTCACCAACAGAACCTACATAAGAGCATGGTTTTGCATGCCTGCCCATCCTGGTTAATAGCTTATGAACTTATCTAGTTCTTTTTTGAACCCTGTTATAGTCTTGGCCTTCACAACCTCCTCTGGCAAAGAGTTCCACAGGTTGACGGTGCATTGTGTGAAGAAATACTGCCTTTTGTTTGTTTTAAACCTGCTGCCTATTAATTTCATTTGGTGACCCCTAGTTCTTGTGTTATTAGAAGGAGTAAACAACACTTCCTTATTTACTTTTTCCACACCAATCATGATTGTATAGACCTCTATCATATCTCCCCTTAGTCGTCTCTTTTCCAAGCTGAAAAGTCACAGTCTTATTAATCTCTCCTCATTCGGAAGGTTTCAGAGGGGTAGCCATGTTAGTCTGTATCAGCAAAAAAAAACGAAGCGTCCTCGTGGCACCTTAGAGATTAACAAACTTATGCCCAAATAAATTTGTTAGTCTCTCAGGTGCCACAAGGACTCCTTGTTGTTTTTCCTCATATGGAAGTTATTTCATATCCCTGTTCATTTTTGTTGCCCTTTTCTGAACCTTTTCCAATGTGTGGTGTGTGTGAATATATATATATATATATATTTAAAATGGGGTGATCAGATGTGGACGCAGTATTCAAGACGTGGGCGTACCATGGATTTATATAGAGGCAATATGATATTTTCTGTCTTATTATCTATCCCTTTCTTAATGATTCCCAACATTCTGTTCGCTTTTTTGACTGCCGCTGCACATTGAGTGGATGTTTTCAGAGAACTATCCACAATGATGCCAACGTCTTTCTTGAGTGGTAACAGCTAATTTAGACCCCATCATTTTATATGTATAGTTGGGATTATGTTTTCCAACTAGGAGGGTGGTGAAGCACTGGAATGCGTTACCTAGGGAGGTGGTGGAGTCTCCTTCCTTGGAGGTTTTTAAGGCCCGGCTTGACAAAGCCCTGGCTGGGATGATTTAGTTGGGAATTGGTCCTGCTTTGAGCAGGGGGTTGGACTAGATGATCTGTTCAGGTCCCTTCCAACCCTGATATTCTATGATTCTATGTGCATTACTTTGCATTTATCAGCATTGAATTTCATCTGCCATTTTGTTGCCCAGTCACCCAGTTTTGTGAGGTCCATTTGTAGCTCTTCGCAGTTTCCTGGGACTTAACTATCTTGAATAGTTTTGTATCATCTGCAAATTTTGCCACCTCACTGTTTATCCCTTTTCCCAGATCATTTCTGAATACGTCGCACAGTGCTGAGTATGCTGACTATATGAATATGTATGAATATGTTGAACAGCACAGAAGCTGATCTAATAAAATATATTACCTCACCCACTTTGGTTCTCTAATATCCTGGGACCCTGCATGGCTACAGCCACACTGCAAACAACAGTGGGCAAAACCGGAACAGCGTTTCTCTCCCTTGAGGTGCTGGCAAATGAATTCCCGTGTTCTGCAAGTTCTTAACCTTGCTGCAGGCTCGGAAGGAAAAACAGGATGGGGAGATTAGCTGTGAGCCCAGCACAAGGAGCTGCATCTTAATATTACTGGGGAAATCGCCAAGCACTTTTTAACAAGATTTTGAACAAACTAATCGGCAGTATTGGATTTTCAAGGGTTTCAGTGGGAATTCTTGCTAATTGAGATATATTTCCATTCGCAGCTCCCAGCAGGAGCGTCCAGCGGTGCTAGCCCACAGGTGGGAGAACATCATGTAGCTTGTAAAATCAATAAGAGCATGGCCAATTAAAACAAACCCCAACCGTTAGTGCCACTGTTTGAAATTAGAATTGTTAATTACTAATAGATCCGGACATGAAGGCTTAAGAGCGATGCAATCGCTCTGTGTGTGTTGGGGGACAACCTTGTCATGTCCTATCCTACCCCATGGAATTCCCGGCTCCTTTCCCAGGGCAAAGCAACCATGTGTATGTGAACTCAGAGTGGGAACCACACTCCTTCATACCAAAGCATTGCAGGACAATTTAACCGCAACTCGCTGCAGTATTCGTAACACAGTAACCCAGCGCCCAATTCTGCAAGCTGCTGAACTCTTCCTGTATGGTGTAGAGATTGCCACTGCCTGATCCTTATGAAAGATTTCATGGCGGTTAGTGAACAGTTAATGAATTAAACCCTCACCACCCCCATTGAGGAAGGGGAGTGTAATTGTACCCATCCTACAGAAAGCACAGAAAGGCTAAGGCCAGGTCTACATTACAGACCGATGTCGGTATATCTTGTCCCGTCGACATATCTACTGCCTCTCGGGGAGGTGGATTAACGATGCCGACTACTAATGGGCGAGCTCTTCCTGTTGGTGTAGGAGCATCTTCACTTAAATGCTGCAGTGGCCCAGAGGCATTGGTGAAGCTGTGCCGGTGCAGCGTTTTAAATGTAGACCTACCCTCAGGCCCAAATCCCCAAAGGTATTTGGGTGCCTAACTCCCATTGGCAATTAGAAATACCTTTTAGAATCTGGGCCTGACTGAGCAGCTCAAAGCCCCACCGTGAGTGAGAAGTCAGGGGTAGAACCCAGGAGTCCTGGATCCCACTCATGGTTATTTATATTGCAACAGCGCCTAGGGGACTCAGTCAGGGATTGTGCTAGGTACTGTACAAACATAGCCAAAAAATGGTCCCTTCCCCAAAGACCTTCCAGGCTAGGTACAAGATGGAGGATGCAGAGAGTAGGCAGGAATCAGCACAAGGTAACAACGGGGCGATTCTGATCAATGCAACGAGCACTGGTCGGTACGTATCAGGTATCTAACCACTGATGAGTATTCGGCACGCATCACAGCAGCGGGGGTTTAAGGCAAATTATGCAGTGGCCTTACGGGGGTTTAGGCGACACTCCTAGGGTTACCATTAGTCCGGATTCCCCCGGACATGTCCGGTTTTTTTGAGTTAAAATAGCGTCCGGGGGAATTTGTCAATGTCCGGACTTCCCCCCCATGCAGAGCGCGCGCGGCTTACAGGGCAGCCGGCCGGATCGTGCCACTCACACGGGCTCCGGCAGCCAGAGCCCTTCCTCCACTTCCCCCTCCTCTCCCCTGAAACTTGACACCACTCCCCTCCTCTCTCTCCCTCCCTCCCCCCGCCCTGCATTCGCAGATCCCCGGCCGGCTGTTCGCCTTGGGCCTCCGGCAGTCTGGAGCTCCGAGCCTGCTCCCCTCCCCCGCTGCCGAGTGCGCGGCTCTGCAGCACAGTAAGGGGGTCAGGGGGTCAGAGAAGCAGCAGGGAGGTTCTGGGGGGGGGGGTTGTCAAGAGACAGGGAGCAGGGGGAGGATTGGATGGGTCAGGAGTTCGGAGGGGGCTGTCTGGGGGTTGGGGGTGTAAGGTTTTGGGCAGTCAGGGTACAGGTGGGGGGGGGTCTCAGCAGGGGGCAGTTAGGGGATAAGGAACAGGGAGGCTTAGGTAGGGGGTGGGGTTCTGGAGGGCACTTAGGAGCAGGGGTCCCAGGAGGGAGCAGTCAGGGGACAAGGAGTGGGGGGGAGGGTTGGGGGTTCTGAGGGGGCAGGAAGTGGGAGGGAGTGGAAGGGGCAGGGGCGGGGCTAGGGCAGGACAGGGGCGGGGCTAGGGCGGGGCTCCTCCCATCCTCTTTTTTGATTGTTGAAATATAGTAACTGTAGACACTCCTCCCGTGCATCATGGGAGAAAGCAGGAAGGTTCTTGGGGGAAATGTCACTAGTGGGAGTCAATATCTCAGTGGCACAGGGGGGAAGATAGGCAGGGTAGGGATAGAGAAGGGGCAGCCGGTGGAGAGGGGCAGAGGGAGGAACATGATCAGTGACGAGCCAGGAGGATGTTCTTTGCTGCAGTGTTTTGAATGAACGTAAGCAGCACAAAGCGGAAGAGGATGGAGGGTCCCGTGGTTAGCGTGGTAGCCAGGGGCTCGGAGGACCCATGTTCAATTCCCTGTGCTGCCACAGACACCCTGTGTGAGCTGGAGCAAGTTATTCAGCCTCTCTCAGACTATGTCTGCATTACAAACTAGGCCACCAGAAGGAGATGGTCTGCCAGTGCACTCGGCGGGGGGCGGCCCTTTTTTTTGCTGCTTGAGGCAGCAAAAATGTTAGAGTTGGCCCTGGGACAGACGCACTCTTCTGTCAACCTAGCCGCGTCTACACTGGGGGCTTTGCTGACATAGCCATGTCTCGGGGGCGAGGGGGGGGGGGGAGATGGGTTCACACCTCGACCGACACAACTATGACACTTTAAGCTTCAAGCGTAGACCAAGTCTCTGTTTCTTGTCTACAGTCCAGACACACACACTCACACACACACACACCTGGTCAAACAATACACAGTGGAACCCTCTTGTCCACATGATACTAGTTTCTGGGCAGACTAGTTTTAGGTGGGGCTCCTTCACTGGCTCTTACAGTGATCATCTCGGAAGGCTGCGTTCCCACAGCAGTTTCAATGAGGTTTGAACCCAACCCATAAGCCAAGGCTTGCTTCCCCCTCCCCCCATAACATAACAATACAAAACAATGAAAAGAACAGGCCTCACTCAGAAGTCACGGACGCAGCTTTTACACCAGCTCAGCTCTCTGGGCCCCGGTGGAGTTACTACGGGTTTACACCTGCATGGATGAGAGGGAGCTCAGTCTCGAATCGACATCTTCCAGGGGACTGATCTGAGCCAGGGTTTTGCTCGTTAAGTATTTTCCATTACTGAAGATAACGAAGCGCCATCGTATTTCTGAGCACTTGAGGTCATTTGGGATTCTCATTAGCCATCGTGAAAGCCCAGCCAGAACTAGGCTGCACGCATCAGAGTACATAGAGCTGGGATGCCGGAGGCAGTTCTATCCTTCCCGCCACTGAGTTCTGCTGTACTCCTCATGCCGTGCCTGAAAACGCGAATGACTTCAGGGGGGACATCGGGGCTGCAGACTCCGGGCAGGGTCACTGGATGCAGTGACGTGAATGTCACAGCTACAAAGTGGGTGTGTGGAAATAGCCACTCGTGCTCCAAAGGGCTTTACAAGCCAGGAACAATCACGCCCTTATGCATTTCTCGCTCTGGTACAAGGAGTGATGCCTTTGGCTCAGATCCTTACAGGTATTTTGGCAACTGACTTCGATGGGAGTTAGGTGCTTAAATACCTTTGAGGACTTGTCACTATCCTGCAAGGGGCCTGACAAACAAAGAGAAGAGTCTATAAGGCAGGCAATAAAGCAAGCAAGCAAGGAACGCTCAGTAATACCTTGTCGAATTGAAAAGTGTTGAGGGTTTTTCTTTATTTGAAACAACTTTTTGTTTCAAAATTTGAGTTCGTTTATACTAAAAAAAAAGTTTTTAAACTTTTTAAAATGTCAATATCACACCAAATCCTCGAAAAGTTATCCAAATGAAGTGCTCCAATGGACCTATCTGAATTGTTTTTATCGGTTTGGTGAACAGTTCCAAAATTTTGACTTTTCATCCCCAAGGAGTAATGGTCTCAAGTTGCAGTGGGGGAGGTTTAGGTTGGATATTAGGAAAAACTATTTCACTAGGAGGGTGGTGAAGCACTGGAATGGGTTCCCTAGGGAGGTGATGGAATCTCCTTCCTTAGAGGTTTTTAAGGCCCGGCTTGACAAAGCCCTGGCTGGGATGATTTAGTTGGGAATTGGTCCTGCTTTGAGCAGGGGGTTGGACTAGATACCTCCTGAGATCTCTTCCAACCCTGATATTCTATGATTCTATGATGATTCTATGATTTCAGGATGGGAAAACAATCGGAAATCTTGAAAACGTTCATGGGACAGGAAACCCATTTCCCACCTAGCTCTACTGTCAGGTGCTGGGATTGGAACTGGGAAGTTGGCTCCCATCGGCTGTCATAATCCACTGAGTGCAAACCCCCATACTGCTCAGCCCCTGCCTGCATGGCCTGCCAGCCCCAGCTGGTCCGCGTCTATCCTCAGCGAAAATAACCAGGCTGCCGTGAGCTGTAATTCATGTAATTCATTCTCTTTTGTCCTCGGAATGACTGTGCAAATATTATCCGCGCTCCATACTTGGCCTGATTTCAACAGTGACATTCCAGCTGCTCCGAAGTGGGGCTGGAGCGTCCACGTCAGCCCCTGTGCCTAGCTCTTTTAGAGAGGTGCTTGTTGAGAACCCCGCTCAGAGACGGGGGTGAGCACCTGTAGAATTGGCTACTGTCGATCTGACTGGCTTCCAAGACTGGCTCATTCCAGCAGATGATAAAGAAATGCTGATCCTGGAGTTGCCGTTTGAATAGCTTCAGCCAGCAACGTGTTTGTTTTTTCAAGTGAATTTCACGCAGGTGATAAGGTCCCGTGAGACTCAGCTGGATAATGAAGACATCTAGTTCTGCACAGAACACAGCATCAGCAGTGAAAACTTCCACTGCATGGCCTGGCCACTGTGCTTCAGCCCTGGGCTCCCCACAGCTCTGCGGATACCACCTCAATCCTGTCCTTCAGCCCTACTGTTATTCTAGGCCTGGGCTCCTCACACATTGCTCCCTGTGACACCTTCCCCTCCCACTGGTCCCTTCACTGCCACTCCCCAGGTCAGGGCCTTGCCCCGAACCACCCTCTGATCAGACCTGGCCCCTGGCTCCCAGACAGCATCTTCCCTCAACTGTCCCCAGCCCTGCTGCTGTCTCCACACCTGCTCTGCAGGTCCGTGCTGCCCTGTGAACCCCCAGTTAGTGCTTCGCTGGATCACCCCCTCTCCTCTCCCAGGCAACAGGTGTTCCGACCCACTCCTCTGGTGCTTTCCCTGCTGTTCCCTGCACCTCCCCTGCTGAGCCCAGGGGCAGTGTGTCACTCATCTTCCCTGGTCTCCCTGGCCAGTCCCATCTCCGGCTGCCCCCCAGCCACTGGTGCTACTGGTCCGTTCCCATCTGTGACCTGCTCCCTCTTGCTACCCTCTCCACTCCAGCATCTCTTCCCAAAGGGGGCAGATTAACCCAGCCCCAGCTGGTAAATGGTTAATACTCAGTAATTACCAAGGACACTGCAGCTTTCAGTGGTGCCACGGCAATTGACGAGCATGCCATCTCTTCCCCCAAAACGTTCAGAGCCAACGCAGGGAGCTGCACCCTTTGTATTTTAACAGTCTGGGATGATGCCGTTTCAGCGCATCCCAAACCTGCCGTAACTTCAGAGCTCAAGAGGGCGTTCACACGCTGCCTGGCTGAGTATCGCTTTTGGGCGCCAGTCTCCAGACCCAGCCAACGGTGCATGTTTATTGATAAACCCGATGCAGCAAATGCTAGCCTGAATCCCTTCCCCTGCCCCTTCAGCCACCTTGTGCCGCTGGGTTGTTCCCTCTGCCGGAGGGGACCCCTGGTTCCTGCTCGCTGGGATCCCACTCTTTGTTTCTGAACTCACAGGGAGCTTTGCCATGGACTGAGGGGAGCGATGTGAAGGCGATGGGAGCTGCTGGCCTTGCTGGAGGGGGCCGGGCGTTGAAAGAATGAGCCATTGTTGTCATGGCTTCCCCCAAGGCATGGAGCATCTGCCACCACCACCGGTTCTGCACTGGTTCTGACCTGCATAGAGAGGAACATAGGCAGGAAGCCTCTAAACTCCAGAGACCTCTGGGACGGGGTAAGCCTGGGAGTTCTGCAATCTACAGGGGATGCTTAGGGGCGATGTGTGCCCCTGGCTTCCCGCTTGCCAGCCAGTCTCTGCCAATCAGCAGCCCACCACTCTCCAGGGCTTGGATCCTGGCTCCCCGCTCCCAGGGCTGCGACCCTGCCAGCTGTCTGAAGCCCTTGTAGCCTCTTGCAGAGCTTAGTTTGTCAGCAGGGGTCACAGAGGGTCCAGCGAGCGTCCGACTAAGGTCGACTGTGGTGCCTGTGGCCTTTGAGAACCCGTGCCGAGGGACAGCCGGACTGGGAGCAGGCTCGAGGGACAGGCCCCTCGGAAGCTCGGAGGCAGGGGCAGATGATTCAGGGAAGCGGGCGGTGAGGGCTGCAGGATGCGGCAGGGCCAGGGAAAGGCTCGAGAGCTTCTAGAGAAGTTTGCAGGGCTGGGGATGTCAGTCCGGCTGCCTGCGTTGGGCTCTGCTGGCGGCCCGATCTCCACCAGCGGATGGTGTGGCACGTTGGAGGGGGGCCCTCAGACCCCTCCCTGGAGGCCTTGACACCAGGACTGGGTGCAAAAAATCAGCTCTGGGCTTGAGGCAGGAATGTCCTCTGGCTTCTGTTAGCCCGGAGGTCAGCCCGGAGGATCTGGTGGCCCCTTGGAGCCTTAAACTCTATGCCTCATGGATCTTGCCCCCTGATTTCCCCCGGCCCCACCTGTAGCAGAGAAGTTCTGTTTCCCTGGAGGAAGATGCCGCTGCACATTCCCACACTACACGTGGGGTAACCCTGACACCGGCTGCTGGCTGGGGGTGCGTGAAGGCCCTGTTGTGTCTGCTTCCCTTTCTGGGGTAGAGGGAGGCTGCTGCTGCCTCTCACCCAGTCTCCTCCTGCAGGATTCTGCTGAGTTCATCCCCATCCCTGCCCTGCAGCCCTGATGCTCTGAATAGAGCCCGGGATAGAATTAGCTCGACCGGCCCCAGCTCTGGGTCCGATCGCTAACTGGGGCCCAGTCCTGGGAGATGCTGACTCCTCTCAACTCCTCAGTGCATGTTGCAGGCTCGAGCCTGAAATACTCAGAGGTAAACTGATTTGTTGAGCCTCTGTCCTTTGGCTGCCCAGGTCGAGACAGCCCCACCCCCATCCCGAGCCTAATTCACGGGGGTTCTGAATGCTGGCAGCTCCCATTGCAGTCAATGGGGTTACTCCTGGGAGAGACCCGGGTCAGTGAGATCGAGGTAGGCTCAAAGGTCATGCTTCCTGTTAACAGGCAGAAGGCCAGCTTTGTGGTTAAAGCACTGGGCTGGGAACCAGGAGAGCTGGGTTTAGTGCCTGCCTCTGCCACCAGCTGACTCTGAGCAGGCCACGGCCCTTCTCTGTGACTCAGTTTCCCCATCTGCTAGCAGGGGGTTTACACTTGATAATCAGTTGGTGAAATCTAAATGTAGAACTCACAGCCCGTTTGGGGTTTGTGCCCTGGTTCTTACCAGCCTGCCCTGAGGCTGGTATTCATGCTCGTCAACCACTGCAGGTCAGCTTGCCAGCACTTCTCGCAGCAGTGCCATGGGGCTGTAAGGTCACGTGCTGGGGGACCGGGCTGCATGTCTGTTCCCAGCATCGGCCAGAGCCCAGCTGTGCAACTGGGCATGAAGACAAGTATCAGGGGGTAGCCGTGTTAGCATGTATCCACAAAAACAACAAGGAGTCCGGTGGCACCTTAAAGACTAACAGATTTATTTGGGCATAAGCTTTTGTGGGTAAAAAACCTCACTCCTTCTGATGCACTTGTTTTACCCACAAAAGCTTATGCCCAAATAAATCTGTTAGTCTTTAAGGTGCCACCGGACTCCTTGTTGTTTTCGGGCATGAAGAGTTAACAAAAGTCTTTTCCAAGCTCAAAATACAGTTGGCATCAGTCCAGTAGATGGACAAAGTATTTAAGTGGGTTTTCTTATTACCCAAACTGGGTTAGCTGGTACTTGCTGAGAGAGAACAGATGGGCCAGGGGTTAGTCTGGTAGCATGTAACCTACAACAGCTGGATTCAGTTCCCTCTGCTGCTGGAGACCTCTGGATGAGTCATTCGTGCCTCAGTTCCTTTTGTGCGAAACAGGGGTAATAGCACTGCCCACCCTGACGGGTGGTAGGAGGCTAAATGTGTTAAAGGTTGTAAGGTACCGATATACTGTAGTAATGGGGGCTAAATAAATACCCAGGATTAATTGATTCACAGCTGCACGACCTTTGTCAGATTTTCCTCAGTTAAAGAATCCAATGACACTGTTTTCTGATCCGATTTCATCCACCCATCTCATAGATTCCTCTTTATGTAACATGTTGTTAACCTGTGGAACTCATGGGCACATGATATAACATCACCGATTTTCAAGTTCCTTCTGATCTCCTGCATACCACAGGCCAGAGGATCTCATTGAGTGATTCCTGCTTTGAGCCTAATAACTTGGAGTATCTCTAAGCCCTTTTAATATCCATCAAACATGAGCACTTACCATGTGTTTTCAGTCATGCCCTCCTTGAAAACAAAACAGCAAGGATTTATACAGATCTTTGCTTCTGTATTATCTATGGGTGCTGACATAACGCTGATTATCCATTGGGTATGCCTGGGTCCTCCTTTGCTTTTGTATAAGTATGTGGAAGTTAGTAAACCACCTACACAGATTATTTTTGTAGGCAGGTTTATCTGGAGGGTTATAGATGTGACATCATATATAATAAAGACGTTTTTTTAACTTCGGGGACTTATGGGGATTCATCTTAAAAAATTCCACTATCGGTGTTGCATACTTACTGTACATTCATACCACTCTATATTGCAGCCTGCTAGGCACAGATCTAGTCGCTGAGTGCCTTTGGGTGTTGAGGCTAGAGCAACAAAGGAAACTTTATACTAAACACAGAACCATGCAGTTGCTAGATTCAATTCTTTTCGCACACGCCAATCTTGACTTGCTTTCCCAATTTGTCCCCTTTTCTGCGCTGCGAAAATCAGCACCCGGGATGTTGTGTTGTTTCCTCAGAGCTTATACAAGGGAAAGGTTGGAAGAGATGCTTCAGAAAGTTGGTTTTCTGCTTCTAGGGTCCTGATTTATTACAGAGTTGGGCCCTGTTACGAGAGTGCTCTGTGTCTGTTTATAGGTAAACAGTTAATGGTTATGGAGCAATTAGATGATGCAGGGTTGTTCTTGGGTTTCGTAGGACCAAGACAACTTCTTGTGCACTGCAAATGGCTTCCTCTGTCAAAGCGGCAAAGAATCCTGTGGCACCTTATAGACTAACAGACGTATTGGAGCATGCAATTGCATGCAAATTCGTGGGTGCATACATGCATGCATCAGACGAAGTGGGTATTCACCCATGAAAGCTCATGCTCCTATACGTCTGTTAGTCTATAAGGTTCCTCAGGACTCTTTGCCACTTTTACAGATTCAGACTAACACGGCTACCCCTCTGATACTTGGCTTCCTCTGTGAAGTTCTTTACATCAGTTCTTAGCGGTCCCAAGCTGTGGAAGATGGCTCTTGCTTCAGATCCACTTGATTCGGTGTTCTGCTTTGCCCTAGAGACAGGCAGAAGTTGTGCAACTCGATTTGGAACCAAATGTGCCCGCAGTATGGGGAGTGGGATTGGGCAGTTCCGATCTGACATTCAGGCTCCAACGCATTTCTCTTGTGTTTAGTCACTACTAGAGATGGACAAATCAGCTTGTAAAAAATGGGGATTGACCATCACTAACCTTCATCTACTTCCAGAACTGAAGCCAAATGGATCCTTTCCTGAGGGTTCAGAAATATCCATGGTCATTGAGCGTGTTCTCATCGCTGGGTGCTGGCTGGGAGGGGAAGGACACAGAGCGTGCTGGGAATCGGACAAGAGACCAGCCAGTTTGCTGGCTCAAGAAATTTACGGTACGTCCACACTGCAAACGGAGGTGTGATTGCAGCTCATGGAGGCATTCCCACGCTCGCTTTAATGCAGCTAGCCTGGCTGAAAATGGCTGTGAAGACTCAGTGGCACAGACACCTCCAATTGCAGTGTGGACGTGCCCCTAGAGAGCCCCTAGAGAGCTCAGACTCTTCGGTATTCATTGAACCGACCTGCTTACTCATTCAGCAGCATCGTCTACTAGTAACTCCCCTGGAGTATGTTCCCTGTTTGTAGATGGAACCGCTTGCAGGCAGCCTATTAGGCTTTTACAGAGCAGAGAGAGAATCCTTTGCTAAATGAAGGGCTTCCATGACGGCTACTTTGTGAGGCTTTGCTGGCATAAGGCAGCCAGGGAAGCTACTGATCCAACCCCCTGAAGATTCCCCAGCCAGAGCAACTTCTGTACAACCTCCACTCATTGTCCTCTTATGGGAGCGGTGTGGCCAGAGTCTCTTGTCTTGGCATTCCCAGACTGCCAGAATAGGGACTGCGGGCAGCTAAGTGTGAATTGGAGAAGCACTGGCCCTAGGAGAATAGGTGTGTAGAGGTGGTTCAAAACCTACCTCTCTGTTCAGCAGAGACCTGATGCAGGCTAGGGGCTTGGGCCACCACCTCTCACTTCCAAGGTGAGTGTCCTGATCCCAGCCTGCTGGCTGTTACCAGGTGGTGTTTCTCCAGAGAGTCTATCCTGGCCTGGAGGAACCTTCCCAATGAACGTTGGGTTTAATCAAATCGGCATTTTCTGACCTAACAAACTTTTTGACCAACTCTACCTTTCGTTGCTCTCCCATGAGGTCACTGCTCGGCACCTTTGTTCAGCAGAAGCCTTAGACCATTGCTTAGATTCAAGGCTGGTCTTGCAGTCGTTTTCCAGAATTTCCAGCCTCTTGCTGCACGTCACCCCTCGGGAACAGATGGCCCTTGATTTTGATCTAGGGATTAAGTGCTTAGCAATTAAATATCACAGCAGCTCCTTGGTAATGACACTTAGTGCCGGGAGGGACACTAAAGATAATTAACCTGTAACCTGTCAAATAGAGACTTCATGCTAAGGCCAGTGGGGAGGACAAGAGTCACCACTAAGCTAAGCCACTGTGGTTTCCCATCTGCCTACAATCATATTACACAGGATCTGCTAGGTAGATAGATAGCCCCAAGTCTTACACCATAAATAATGTGCATTTCCTTGTTAACAATAACACTGGCTAAACCTTCCATTGTTCATTCAGTTTGGATGGATAGTGGGCGTAGCCTGAAATTACAGTGGCTGCAGTATTCACCTGTACGTTCCCAAGCTCTCTGCCTGGGTGTAGACATAAACTGCAGGAATGCTGGCTGTGGGTCACAGCAGAGACACACTTAGAACAGAGGGGCTGGATCAGACAAGGGGCCCATCTAACTCCACTAGCCTCTGACAGTGGCTAGCACCCGCTGCTTCAGAGGACGGTACAAGAACTCTGAAGAAGGCAGTAATAAGATTGTGACGGGTTGGATCATAGAAACCCCCTTGGGAGCTGCCACCTAATATGCCAAGACTACCTCTGCTCCTGTTTTCCCTGCCAGCTCAGGACTCCAGCACCCTGTCTTGCTGAGCCAGAAACTCCCGTCTGCTCCATCAAAGACCCAGGGTCTGAATTACTTGCCCCAAAGCTGCAGGTTTACCTGAAAACAGCTCACAGAAGTGTGCTTGTCTTTAGCAATCAGATGCCCGACTCCCAATGGGGTCTAAACCCAAATAAATCCATTTTACCCTGAATAAAGCTTATGCAGGGTAAACTCATAAATTGTTCGCCCTCTATAACACTGATAGAGAGATATGCACAGTTGTTTGCTCCCCCAGGTATTAATACATACTCTGAGTTAATTAATAAGTAAAAAGTGATTTTATTAAATACAGACAGTAGGATTTAAGTGGTTCCAAGTAGTAACAGACAGAACAAAGTAAGTCACCAAGCAAAATAAAATAAAATGTGCAAATCTACGTCTAACTTTTGTTCTTTCTTCTTGTTGTTTTCCTTAATCTAAACCCAAAACTATTTCAGAGGCAAAGGACAGGTTTCGCCTTATGTGTGGGAATGGAAGAAGCTATAAGAGGATGCACATCTGAAGCAAAGCCAAACTTATCTACAATACTCTGGTGTAGAAATGTTAAATGCCCTGTGCCCGTCGGTTTCAGCTGAGGTTGGAAATAGCACGACAGTGCCAGGGTCCTGCGATGCTGCTTTCTTCCTCCCACCAGTCTGCCTATGGGAAAGCTGAAAGAGCAGTTCAGTTGCCATGGCTTTATGGCCTGTCTGCTGAGACCGCCAATGACAGCTCTTTGATACGAAATCACCAGTTCGCCATTACACAGACACTAACGAACCCCTATCAGTGGGGAATAGATTTTGTCACTATCATCTGGGACTGTGTTCATACTGGTGACGTAGAGTTAATGTACTGCAAGTGTAAGTGGGGGAATGGTCCCGCTAGTGTGGGGAACTTTCCTGGCTTCTGCACTACCCCGGTGAAGTGGGCTAGCAAAAGGATCCGAGTCCTCATTCCCACTTCCTTTACCCAGAGGCCTCTCTGCCCTCGAGGAGTCCCCTTCCACTCTCCTGTCTGGCAGAGTCCTTGTAACCCCAACAAGGCTGGGCCCAGGATTCCTGGGGGGCTCAACCCCCAATCCTGCTGTGGTCACCTGGGACAGGGGCTAGGGTGTCCCCACTCCGGGGGGCTCTCTCTGCACTGGGCACCTCCCTGACCCACTGATCATTACATACAATTTAAAGCAAATACGAGTTGTTTAATTAACAATTAATTTAAAAAAAGAATAAGGAAAAATGGGAAAGGTTAAAGGAAAACACGTCACCCCGCTCTGTGGCAGGGAACATCACTCTGGAACGTCAGGGCAGGTCACAGTCTGTTCCTTGTAGGTCCCAGGTCTCCTTCTCAGGCCCAGACCCTGGACACTTGCAATTTTTGGTGGCCACACACCTCTAGGCTTTGGGTGGTGGGACCCTTCTTCCCAGCGTCAGCCCCCCATCGGGTTAAGATCCCCCTCCCAGACTGGCCTGCGAGGACCCTTGGCTGGGGGTGTCTTTCTGCGCTGGGCCCTTTGCCCAAGGTCCCCCCTTGGCTGGCCCCAGTTGCTCACCACACCTGGCTCTGTGGCTGCAGCTCTGCTCCCAGCACAGGATCTGCTCCCCCTGGGCCGTGTCTCTGGCTCTGTGACTCTGTCCTCTCTGGCTGGCCCGGCTCTGCTCCCCAGCTCAGCTCGGGCCCCTGCTTTCTCCTTCGCTCGGCCCCTCTCTGTCTGACCCAGGCAATTCTAGCTCACACCCTGGCCTCCTGACTCCCTGATTAGCCTGCCCGCCCTGTCAATCAGGCTGACCTGGAGCATTGGCCTCTCCCCAATCTTTTAGTGTTGGGAGCTGGCCAACCAAAATACCCCACTGAATGTTAGTAAGGGGGCAACAGTCCCCTTACACAATGAGCTAATCGCAGAGAAACATTTGCAGCCCTTTGCAGGACTTCTCATTGAATTCTTGTTTCCACTGGTGGCAGATGGTTTAAATCCAGGCTGCATCTGGCCCTGAAGAGGAAGAAGGCCAATCCATGCCTCGCCAACCAATGCAAAATCATTCCCGACAGGAAACTCCCAAAGACTTTGCTTTCTCTCATGCACAACTTGCTACGATTCCTCCCCTTGCTTCAATACACCTCTACCCTGATATAACGCGACCCGATATAACATGAATTCGGATAGAATGCGGTAAAGCAGCGCTCCGGGGTGGGGCTGCGCACTCCGGCGGATCAAAGCAAGTTCGATATATCGCGGTTTCACCTATAACGTGGTAAGATTTTTTGGCTCCCGAGGACAGCGTTATATCGGGGTAGAGGTGTATTTGCAGGCGGATAAGTGGTTAGATAAGGAGAGCGGGTCAGAAAACGGAATTTCTGTTTTGTGGGAAATTGCGACATTTCAAAATTTGTTTTGATTCAAGATAGGAACGGAAAGTTTAACTTGTACATTTTCTGGTGGAATGGAAATTTCCCCAAATTTAAACTCACGAACATCAAAACATTTCATTTCGATGTCAAATCATTTTACATCAATGTCAAAACATTTTGTTTCAAGGATGTTGAACTGTTTCATTTTGATAATGTTGAAACATGATAACAGAATATAAAATATTAAATATAACATGTACCTAAAACTTAAACAGTCAAAACAAACTGAAAGGATAAAGTCAAATTGAAACATTTTTACCACAGTAAAACCCAACCATTTCAAGTCAACAAAACATTTTGAGTCAACCTTAGGAAAATGAAAAGGGAAAGTTGACATGATTCATTCTGACTTTTTCCCATTGAAAATGTTGTCAGAATCGACGTGTTGCCATGAAACTGTTCGATCTCAGCTAAACTGCAGTTGCTGATGAAAATATGTTCCATTGAAAATTTTTTGACCATCACCGAGGGCAGGTCTACATCTAAAACGCTACATTGGCTCAGTTGCACCGATGCAGGTGCTCCACTGTAGCACTTAAGTGAAGACACGACACCGATGGGAAAGAGCTCTCCCATTGGTGTGGTTAATCCAGCTGTCCGAGAGGTGGAAGTTATGTTGGTGGGAGAAGCTCTCCTGTCGACATGGTGCCGTCTACACGGGGGTTAAGGTCGATATAACTATGTCACTCAGGAGTGTGGATTTTTCAGTGTGTCGTTCTATGGACATAGGTCTGTAGTGTAGACCTGGCCTAGTAGACGGATACGCAGCCCAGGTCATGCTTTCTAGGTGGCTGATCCTGATAGCACTCACAACCCTAAATAGATTGAACTAGTGAACGTTGGCAAGGCTTATGTTCTAACCTGTTTGAGAATTCCGGTAAATGTAGCATCGTTGGCACTGAAAGCCCACACTGTGAGGTCCTCTTTTCCCCCACCATGTGACAGGTGGGGTGTGAGCAATGTCTACTTTCCCCACACCTACTGCCTAGGGCCCTGTTTCTCGCAGACTCTTGTACCTGTACCAGAGGGCCACCTAAGTCAAGGGGGCTCCTTATGAATGCAGGCTTCCACCCACACTGAGCTTATTGCAGGATCAGGGCTGAGACAATACAGTCAGAGCACCCAGGCTACCTCTTCTGTGCCACCCACTCCCAGAACCAGAGCCTTTAGATTCCCTCCAAAGGTAATAGAAACCCCTGTGTCTCTTTAACCCAGCGGAGTATGTTAAGGGCATTTTTCACAGCACTCTAAAAAAACAGTCTCTAGAATGCATAAGCTAATCTCCTGCATATTTAAAGAGCTCCACACTGATTTGTAAGGGGAGCAATTACCCAGTGCTTCTCTCTGAAGGGTAGCCAGAGCAATGTACTACGCCTTTAAGTTTGTGACTCAGAGATCGCCTTTTCCAATTAATAGCCTGAAACATGGCTGTGAAATTTACCAGCTCCAAAAGCAGCCTCGGGAACTGTTGTGGCGCCAGGATGCCACATGCATCTCCTCCTAGCCATTGGCTGCTTTTGCAAGGGCTGAAAGCAGAGGCCGAGGGATGGGGGGTTTCCTGGTTAGTATTCCGCACACGGAAGAAGTGAAAGCACAGTAGCGAGAGACACAGAGCGAGCGGAAGCAGTCCTGGGTGCAGAGATGTCTTGACACAAAGCCTCCCCACAATGTATCTTTCATGTGTTGGAATCTGGGGCCTGATCTTTCCTCTCATGGCTGGATGGTTCACCAGCAGATCAAAGATTCAGCCCAGGGCCTGAGAAATCATTCGTCTCATTACGGTAAACACAGATGAGATCTTCAAAACCAGCATGGCCAATTCGACAAATAAATTCAGGCAGAGAAAATTCATTCAGAGCCTGTCATTCAAACTTTATTTATAACCCTTGGTAGGTTCTGGCAAACGGAACCAGACTTCTAAGCCTGGCCACCGAAGTAAGGAGATGGGAGGCACGTTTGGTGGAGGGGGGTGGTCTTGTAGTTAAGGTCCTGAGCTAGCACTCAGAAGATTGCGGCTCAGTTCCTAATTCTGCCACTGGCTTCCTGTGTGGCCCTTGGCAAGTCACCTATTGTCTCTGTGCTTCAGCTGCCTCTCTGTAACAGAAGGTTAATGATATTTCATTGGGAGCTCAGAAGAGGCTGATAAGGGTGATACGCGGACTGGAGTGGCTCTTGACCTGGAGTGTCTAGCTCAGGGCAGAGACCCCAAACTGGTGGCATGGTCTATAATTAGAATTCGCCATCCCAGTACCAAATGTGAACTCCAAAAGCCATCCAGTAGTCTTACAATGGAGTCCCGGACAGTCCCTTTAGACACTCCAGTCTATCTTGCCCCCCAGGCAGGTTGGACTATGTGAGAAGGCAGGTCAATTTGGATCCTAGATCTCACACAAAGGACAATGCTAGAAGCCAATTCTATAGTAAAGTAACTCAAGGTTTGTTAGCTATGAAAACGGAAGGAGAGTTATTTAGAGGTTAAAGCAGGTAAAATATATGTACAGGTGAGTCACAGTCTGTAATTCCAAATGGTAGCAGAGCTGTAGTAATCTGCCAGTTTCCCAGAAGTCTTTTAGGGCTACCCAGAGGAACTCGGTGGATCTCCATCTTCTCATTTGGTCATTCTGCCCTGCTAGAATCCAAACAGTCCAGAGATGAAGAATTGTTCTTTGTGTCCGCATTTATAGGTTCTCATAGAAACCAAACTGACAGCAACAGTTCCCACGCATGCCCCTTTTACATGGGTGTGGAGGGAAGAATGCACTTAACAAGTCTTTGATCTTTGATCTCTCACACAATGACCATTTGCTTTCCCAGACCTAGGAATTGGCACTTTCCTGTTAAAATTCCTCATTTGCATTACACAAGGCTTCTTCCTCGTTTGATGGGTTACTTAGTGGTCAGGGTATATACACTGCAGGTATTTGCTGTTATATTCTTACAGGGTGCAGAGACGTGAAAGCAATGCAGGCAACAGCCCACCAGTTTTTCATGATGTTTAAACACTAAAACAACAAGGAGTCTGGTGGCACCTTAAAGACTAACAGATTTATTTGGGCATAAGCTTTCATGGGTAAAACATCACTTCTTCAGATGTGGTGTTTTACCCACGAAAGCTTATGCCCAAATAAATCTGTTAGTCTTTAAGGTGCCACCGGACTCCTTGTTGTTTTTGGGGATACAGACTAACACGGCTACCCCTAATACTTAACCACTAAACACATTCTTATGCCTTTTAATATCAACTTTATACTATACAAATCCACAAGTGAGCCAACCTGGCTTCCAGCTGTGAGTCTGTCAGTTCTCAGCTGATGCCTAGGCCTTGCCCAGAGCTGGCACTTGGCTGACCAGCATCACAGAGCGCACCTAGTTATCCGTAAATGATTACTGCTCAAAAAGAATATTGTTTTGCCATTAATTGGATTTGGATTCTTGATTTAAAAAGCCCCAACTCCAGGCCCCGAAGAGGTGTATGGGAGGGATAGCTCAGTGGTTTGAGCATTGGCCTGCTAAACCCAGTGTTGTGAATTCAATCCTTGAGGGGGCCACTTAGGGATCTGGGGCAAAATCAGTATTTGGTCCTGCTAGTGAAGGCAGGGGGCTGGACTCAATGACCTTTCAAGGTCCCTTCCAGTTCTAGGAGATAGGATATCTCCATTTATTTAAAAGGACTTGAAGGTGCCCAGATCAAAATGGGATTGGTGTACATGTTTGTGGCTATTTAACCCCATTGTTCCCCTCTGTAGCACAGAGCTGTGATGTTAGGTCGTGTAGTCCAGCCCCTGGGCCAACACTGTGCATTTCTCATGGTGTTATGAGACTCTGATCTGTCTTTAAAAGTCTCAAGTGATGAAGCTTGAAATATTTAGTTCATGTCTACAAAGATACATCATGTAAAGCTGTAGCACATATTAAGTATCTCTCGGTTTGTTCAGTACCATTTCATTTCAGTGGTGAACCTAGACCTAAGACATTAGTGTGATGAAGACAGGACCCTTTGGGAGGGTATCTGAGGCCACCAAGTTCTTCCGCAGCGCTGTCTCCCATTGTGATCCACAGCGAATCAGATTCTTCTCTGATTTACAAGGAGAAACACAGAACAGGGTGGAGGATAAGCAGGGGGTTGGACTAGATGACTTCCTGAGGTCCCTTCCAACCCTGATATTCTATGATTCTATGATGTGTGGTGAGAAGCACATGCCCTAATCCTGATTCCAACCAGCCCTTTTAAAACATGCTACTAAGAATTACAGCTGGGCAAATGATGTTCACTGGCAAGTCTGGAAAATATCTTAAAAAATATTCATTTCGAGTTAAAATGATTTTGGGGGGAATATTTTGGTGAATTGAAAGTCAAAAAGATTTTGACTTGAAGTGTTTCAGTAATATTCAAACACAACGCTGCTTTGACTCCAAATATATTAAAGGATTCACAAGACAGCCCGAGGAGGCAGTTCCCCTCTCATACACTTTACCCAAGTGGTTCGGGCACTTCCCTAGGATGCAGGATACCTGGTTTCAATACCCCCTTTGTGTGATGGAAAGAAGGGATTTGAAGTTGGGTCTACTATATTATAGGAGTGAGCTATGAGATGCTTTCTTAGGGGGCTTGCTCAGGCTCTCCTCATGAAGTGGTTCCACTTTCTATGAGGACAGCAGAACCCCGTTTATCCGATCTAATTGGGACCGGGGCCAGATCGGATCATGAAAAATTCAGATAATCTGGAGAACAGGAAAGTGTGAGGCTAGCCGCCACAAGAGCGATCGCCGACATCCGGACCTGTGTGCGCTGGTTGTTGGGTTAATACGGAGAGTTGGATAACGGAGATCAGATAAACGGGCTTCTGCTGTGATTAATTCGGCACTGGGACTCCCACATCCTAGCTGAGTGTCCTAAGCACCAGGCCACAGATCTATTCTCATCCTCCTTCTCTGGCCCAGTGACGATCCATGGACATCATGAATGACTACGAATGATCACTATGAACAACAACGAATAGCCAGGGAAAGAGAGGAGCCCAGGTGAAAGGAGAGTCCGGCTGTAGCTGGAGGGGTAATTCCCAGCGCGGGTGAACACACACACACGCTAGCCGTGTTTGAACTAGTGCTGAAAAATAGCAGCGCACTGCCCCAAGTAAGTATCTACAGTCGTGGACAGGATTATACCTGGGTGGCTCTCTCACACTGCTGTGGGTGCACGGCTGTTTTTAGCGCACTAGCTTGATCAAAGCTAGTGTGGGTATGTGCCCTTGACCTGGAAATGACACCTCCAAGCTGCAGTGTAGATGTACCATCAGAAACCCAGTGAGGTATCTGGAGAAGCTAGGCCTGCTGAGGTCTCTAGGTAAGAGGGACCTATGTACGGACTGTTTTAAAATCCTTCTCCCCTCCCCCGTTAAAATCAACCACACTTTCAGCAGGAGAAGGATGTTTGGGTCACTGTGTACCGGTGGTCATAGACTCCAGAAGGGGAGAACTGCGGATGCCTGAATGGAGTCAGACCTGTGGGGGATAATGCGTGATACACAGTATGATGCAGCATCTGGTGTGGGCTGAGACTAGAGGGAGACAATTGTGAAAATCCACCTTCAGATCAGTGAAGGCCTGAGGCCTAATGCCTGAGAGGAGGCACTCAAAGACAATAAAGGAGAGAGAAGTGCTGCTCACTCTGTAACCATGACAGAAAGAAAGATCAACTCCCTTCATTCCAGAATTTGGCTCTGTATTTTAACAGCTTCTTTGGCTCCTGAGAAATTTCTGCAGCTCAAGGATCAGGAACTCTCCATTTAATGAAAAATATTGGCATTAATTTTGTCTTCTCACCTGCTCTTTTTTCGCACTTTGAAATAAAGCACCAGGAATCAGCTCTCACAGATTCTCAGTCCATCTGCAAAGCCTCCTCCATGTATAATTTAGAAACACTGTCTCCAGGGCTGGTACCAGGCACGGCTCTGAACAGTCTTCACACCCAGTGCAGAAACAAGCACTTGGGTAGAGTCCGATTACTGCACTATACACAGCAGGACCGTCCGTGAAGAGAAGCATCCTCACCCACCCAAGGGAGCATGTTCTGGAGTGGTAGGCGATAAAGGCAAAGCCAGACTGAGTCAGATCCCAGGTCCTTCTAGCCCAAGGTGCTATATCTGACATGGCACCAGATGCTTCAAAGGCAGGTATAAGATCTCTGTCTGCAGTAAACAGTGCCACAGTCTCTGGGTAAACTGACCCCTTTACAGCCCATCCCCAGTGCACCCCTTTCAAGTGGCAGGCCCAGACCCCCTCTTCCCTTTGGAGGGGGACCCAGCGATCCAACCACTCTCCAAGTGAGTCTCCAGTTTACACGCTCTGCTTTCCAATTTTCATGCCTAGCCTGGCACCCGCCATGTCTCCAAAGCAGTTTCTTCACAACAGTCCGATTTATTTGCCGAAAGGTTTGCACACTCAGAGAAATGGATCCGAAACAACAAAGAGACCTATGCACATCCTGTCTGCCCATATCTGGCATTCTCCTCCAGCCCTTCTGTAGACATGACTTAGCCTTGGAGCCCCTGATCTTTTGGGGACCAGGTTCCATCTTGCTAGCTGCAGATACTGATGGGCCATCAACCTGCAACAGCAGACAACTTCCCCCGCTCCCTTCCTGCAGAGTGGACCTTTTAACTGATGAGTGCCTTTTGATTTCCATGTTCTTATCCTTGGCAAAACAGTGGGTAACCTGCGCTGGGCCTGAGGAGTTGCCTCTTTGCACCTATTAAACCTGGTGGTTGTGGTTGTTGGGATATTCCTTATCTATTGTGCTACCTTTTCTGTTTGGTTCCCTTAACGGCCCCTTTTTGATCTAACTCCATAACAAGTAACCCACGATAAACAAATACACAGAGGGATGCGCAAGATCCATACATTATACAGCTATTTCACAGTTTTCCACAGCAGCAGATGTGGGATAATTGCTTGCCCCCTCCACTCCGAGGCCCCTCATTCTTAATCTGTGATTGGCTTAGGTTGTGACACATGTGGTTTATTATCCATTCCAAGGTCACTGCTAGTATTAACTATGCTAATTCTGGATATCCTTCCTACCCACGTAAGTGTCTGGTCCCTTTTTGAATCTTGCAAAGTTCTTGGCCTCAACGGCTTCCTGTGGCAATGAGTTTCACCGGGTAACTACATGTTGTGCGAAATATTTCCCTCCTTTTCATTACATCACGTGTCACCTTTTTTTGTGTTTGAAACTGGGTTAGAATTCTGAATTAAGTTCCAGTCTGGCCTGGTGGGTCTTGGCCAGGAATGTAGGAAAAGCTAGTTGAAAAATGAAAAAGATCAGTAATGTTTTTAATTTAAAATGTCATGAAAAATGTTGCAGGGGTCAACAGATTTTTATGCAAAATTCCTTTTCTTTTTTAAAAAGGGGCATTTTTTTAAAAAAACAAAAAACCTCTTCCCTTTGAACATTGTTGAGCTGTTGTAGATATAAATGATATTCTGGAGATTAGTTTGTTTTTTTATTAGGAAAAACCAGATATAATTTTTTTTTAAATCTTATTTTTTATTTTTAAAATGTAACGCTGGTGAAGAGTGCCAACTTGGCAGCCTCGAAGCATAAAACCATCTGTCCAAAGAACAGGTGCATGAAGGTCCACCTTACTCAACCCTTTCAGAACGTAGCCAGACTAGTTAATTCCAGACCTTTTGGGGGGTGTAATGCGGTATAAGAACCCAGTGATGGAGAGGAAGAGGTTAAGGAGCTGCTCTAGGCCCAGGCCCAGGCCGCTCCACCCAGCCACACCTGTGATGCATGCAGAGGCTGGAGGAGGAAGTTAAAAGGGGAGCAGAGTAGCTCACCTGCAGGCAGTGGGGGTGAGCTGACCTGAACTCTGAGCAACAGAGGTGATCTCACTGCCTGAGGCTTAGCTACAGTGACCTGGCCTAGCCTACAAAGAAGGGGGCTGTGACCCTCTGAAGGTAAAGATGACATCTTTGGGTTTTAGTTATTTACTTTACCTTGTGGGAAGAGAGGGCACCGGTAAGAAGTGATCCCGGGATAGCACCCCAAGATGTAGGGTTTAACGGTCTACCATTGGTCCCTGAACATAAGAATGGCCATACTGCGTCAGACCAAAGGTCCATCTAGCCCAGTATCCTGTCTTCTGTCAGTGCCCAATGCTGGGTTCCCCAGTGGGAATGAACAGAACGGGTCATCATCAAGTGATCCATCCCCTGTTGTCCATTCCCAGCTTCTGACAAACAGGCTAGGGACACCATCCCTGCCCATCCTGGCTAATAGCCATTGATAGATCTATCCTCCATGAACTTATTTAATTCTTTTTTGAACCCTAGTATAGTCTTGGCCTTGACAACATCCTCTGGCAAGGAATTCCACAGGTTGACAGTGTGTTGTGTGAAGTGCTCCCTTTTGTTTGTTTTAAACCTGCTGCCTATTAATTTCATTTGGTGACCCCCTAGTTCTTGTGTTTTGAGAAGGCGTAAATGACACTTCCTTATTTACTTTCTCCACACCAGTTGTGAGTTTATAGACCTCTAGCATATCCCCCCCTTAGTCGTCTCTTTTCCAAGCTGAACAGTCCCAGTCCTTTTAATCTCTCCTCATAAGGAAACTGTTCCATACCCCAATCATTTTTGTCGCTCTTTTCTATACCTTTTCCAATTCCAATATATCTTTTTCCAAGATAGGATAGATAGGGATGTAATTACTTTGGGCATCTATAGGATGGGAAAGAATGGTCTAGTTGTTAGGATGCTAGACTGAGTCCCGGGAGACCCGGATTTAATTCCCAGCTCTGCCACAGTCTTCTTGTCTGCCTTTGGGCAGGTCACTTAGGGTATCATTTGCAAAGGTGATTTAGCCTCTTAGAAACCTCCTTGACAGTCAATGGGACTCAGGCTCCCAAAGCCAGGTCAGATGTTGTACTGGTTGAACAGCAAGGGTGTGATTTTTTTTTACCGACACAGTTATACTGGCACAATGCTCAATGTGGATACAGTTATACTGGTATTAAAGTGCCCTGTAGCATGATAGCTTATTCCCCTTCCTGTACGGGAACAGCAATGCTGGTATAAAGTGCTTTTATACCATTATGTCCATGTCCATTATTTGGGTCTGTACTGCTTTAACTATGCCAGCGAGACCTGCATGCCAAAGACACTTTTGAAAACGGGTCTTAAACTCCTACAAAGGGTGACCAGACAGCAACTGTGAAAAATCGGGACAGGGGGTGGGAGGGGTGGGGGGTAATAGGAGCCTATATAAGAAAAAGACCCCAAAATCAGGACTGTCCCTATAAAACCGGGCCATCTGGTCACCCTACTCCTACATCACTTAGGTGCTTTTGAAAATCGTACCCTCTGCAGTGAAATCTGTCAGAGTAAAAAAATGCTTCTGGGATTTTGGACGTCACACGCAGAGATGGGGAGATGATGCAGCTTCCCTGTATAGCTCCACCCCTAGAGTACTGCATTCACTGCCCTCACGACCACAGCTGTGAAGAGTCAAAGTGAAGGTTCTTGCTCCATGCAATGATACAAGCATTACTGCCTCACTACTAAGTGTTGGTCTAATACATTATTATTAACTTGTAACTGGTTAGCTCTGTGAGGCCAGGACTATCTTTTGGGTCTGTGTTTATACAGCGCCTAGCACAATGGGGAACTGGTCCATGACTTGGGCTCCTAGACACGACTGTAATAAAAATAATAATATGGAGATATACCTATCTCATAGAGCTGGAAGGGACCCCGAGAGGTCATCGAGTCCAGCCCCCTGCCTTCACTAGCAGGACCAAGTACTGATTTTCCCCAGATCCCTAAGTGGCCCCCTCAAGGATTGAACTCACAACCCTGGGTTTAGCAGGCCAATGCTCAAACCACTGAGCTATCCCTCCCCCCATACGGGTACCTTCTCCTCCAATGAGAACTCCCTCTCAAACGCCCCCTGTTAGCCGCCCTGTTTGCTGCCTAACCTCCTATGGTTAGGAGGAGAAAGCAACTCGTTTCCGGCCTTATTCACCTGTTCTGAATTTCCCCCCAAAGGAATTTCAAAGCCCAGGGGGCTGGACTCAGCACTGTCTCTGGCACTGGCTAAAGGAGAAAGGTCTGTTTTCGAAGGAGGTGGTAATGCATCCGCTAACAGCATGTGAGCTCCAAGCGGTTTAAAGAGCCATTCCAAGCCCAGGGCTGGAAGCCATGGTGACACCGAATTCTGCAGGAACACAGCAGGTGTTAACTGTCACCAGTGCATTAAGGCAGCCAAGTGTCCGGGATTGTTTTCTGGCAGCAAGTTAGCAAGCTGGACCCACCACACTGTCTACAAACACTGCAGGCAGATCGATGGAGCCAGAAAAGACACAGCCAAACCAGCGTCCTGCCTCAGCTCACACAAGCGTGGCTGTCTCCAGATGTGTACATGGCCCAGCAGGGCAATTCTGGACGAGAGGGGAGGTGAACTGCTATTTGCAGAGATAGCGTTTGATCTCTGGAGGGAAGCCTGGAGCAACAAAGGTTAAACCAGTGTCTTTTAAAAGGCATTTTGGTGATAACTTGCAACATCCAGCGCAGGTCACCAAGGGAAGCAAGACATTGTGCAATGCCACACCACACCCCTCGTGTCACACTGTCTCGTGTCACACGACCGTGAGTGCCTACCTCAGAAAACAGGGCAGATACCCCATGCTGGTGGTGTGTTCTATAATTAGATTTCACCACGCCAGTATCATAGAATCACAGAATATCAGGGATCTCAGGAGGTATCTAGTCCAACCCCCTGCTCAAAGCAGGACCAATCCCCAACTAAATCAGTGAAAAATGTGAACTCCTGGATCGCTCATGAATCATTAGCTCTGGTCCAGCAGTGATTAGAGGGGAACAGAGCCCAGACTGAGCAAGTTGGTGTTACATTAGCTGTGCAGGAGAGGTGTCTGCTACCTGGGCATGGTGTGCGACATTTATCCCCGCCACTTCTTGTCCCGTGCCAGGCTGATGGTGGCACTGTTAGTGAATTAACTGCTAGGATGTGCTCTGGAGTCCCTTGAGGAATGATCTGAGCTGCATTCTCAGAAACATCTCAGTTTGGTTACCAAGGGGCAGAGGTTTCTGGGAAGGGAGAATTCCCCAGCCCAGTTCTTGACTGTGTGGGGAGGGCGTACCTGCCCAGAGGCACCCTCCCTTTCTCTGTCTCCAAAGCCGCTATGTATGGGCTTTCCATTGAGCTCTGGGGCAGGATAAGCTGAGCGAGGGTCATTGGACGCCATGCGGTGCCCTAGTAAAACACGCCCCGTGCAGAGGCCTCGGCGTTGCTCTGAACCCGCAGGGCCTGAACGGGAGTGACTGGGTCATTTCACCCCAAATGCATCGCTGTCCTGGGCGCCGTTTCCCATCGGCGAGTCACAGTTGCAGTGCCTGCTTCTGAAAACGCCCCCTGGCCTGTCTGTATTTTCCTGGTTTACTGGCACTTCAGATTCCAGCCCTTTCCTCCATGGCTGCAAGTCACCCACTTTCCTTTCACTTGTTTTTTTTATTGATAAATATTTAATAAATACAAAATAACTCCTTTTGGCCAGGGGCGTCTCTATGTATTTTGCTGCCCCAAGCACGGCAGTCAGGCTGCTTTCGGCGGCGCACCTATGGGACGTCCGCTGGTAACGTGGATTCGGCGGCATGCCTGCGGGAGGTCCACCGGTCCCGTGGCTTCGGCGTACCCGCCGCCGAATTGCCACCAAAGCCGCAGGACCGGCGGACCTCCCGCAGGCATGCTGCCGAAGGCAGCCTAACTGTCACCCCCACAGCAAGCGGCAGGCCGCCCTCCACGGCTTGCCACCCCAGGCACGCGCTTGGTGCGCTGGTGCCTTGAGCTGCCCCTGCTTTTGGTGTCTTTCACTCGCTCCCGTTTATCAGCAGAGGATCACAGCTTCCCATTAGAGTGATCGGACAGTGGCTGGATTAATCTCCCACCCGCCCCAAATCAGCTAGCTCTGTGCACCAAGCAAACACTGGAATTAGACTTTCCAAAGCCTTATGCTCAAAACAGATACGCTCTGGAGAGAGGTAGCACAACCGGAGAGCAGTGGGGAACTGAAAACAGCCTCTGGGACAGGTCCTTTCTCAGCTAGCTTTGCTTACAGCTGAGGGCCAGGGTGACTAGCGCAGAGGGCAGTTCAACCCTAGCTAATTCACCCCTTAAAAAAAATATTCCCCCTTTCCTTCTTGGGTCCATCTATTCGCGCATGGAATATTCACCCTCCAGGCCTCCTCAGAAATGGAGCCCGGGACAATCTGCCTTTCCGTGTAATTGTTACAGAGCAACTGAGGGCCAGGGGAGAAGGTCACAAAACCTTCCTCTTTGAGAAAGCCTTTGCATCATAATAATGACACAATAGCATCCCCTTGTGCCCCTGCACCCCAAATCTGATACCCCCATCAGTCCTAAACCCCTACCAATAAGAAAAAAAATAACCCCCCCCCTTGCCAGATGAGTTTTGACTCAAAGGGGGGAAGGATAGTCTAGGGGTTAGGGGAATGGACTTGGGATTGAAGATGGGAGGATTCAGGCCATGGGAGACACAGCTTTAGTTCCCTGCTTTTCCACAACCTTTCTGTGTGACCTGGGGCAAGTCCCATGGCTTGTCTGTGACTCAGTTCCCCCTCTGTCATATGGCGGCCATAATGCTTCCTTATCTCCCAGGGGGTTGTGAGGATAAATACATTTAGAAGATTGTGAAGCGCTTGGAACCCTGCTGATGTAAAATGCTACATGAGAAACAGGCGTTCTTATTAAATGGGAGAAGTACCAGAGACTCCATGACGTCCTCTAGGCATATTGCTATAGATTCTACATGGAAGGTACTACGGTGACGGGAAGCAGTATGAAGCCGTAAGGTACAGAAATGTAGACGTATGCATCTCTAATGAGTAGGCTTTTAGCTGGGGCTCTACCGGGTTCATAGCCTCTGTGGATCGGTCACAGAGAGGTGTGTGTAATGCATGCTGACCAGTGGGTTATACAATATGCTACACCAAAGCCCCAAACGACCCAGCCCACGAGCATGAGACTGCAGTGTTTGGGGGCCACTGCGGTATTTTAAAGCCTATTTTCATTTCTTTCTGTTTTGCAGACTCCACTCACTGATCATTTCTCTACTGACCTTAATTCATTTTGTCCTACGGCTCCCCATGGGGCAGGATTTTCGAGTGCTTTGGTTCCAAAAGGGGAGAATTGACTCAACCGGCATGTTCTTTCCCTACATAGCCGGCTCTAATGAGTGCGGGGATTATTATTTACCTTTCCCCAGCAGCAAATGGCAGGGAGGGATAGCTCAGTGGTTAGAGCATTGGCTTTCTAAACCCAGGGTTGTAAGTTCAAGTCTTGAGAGGACCATTTAGGGATCTAGGGCAAAAATCTGTTTGGGGATTGGTCCTGCTTTGAGCAGGGACTTGGACAAGATAACCCTTCCAACCCTGATATTCTATGATACAGAACAGAGAGATGCAATGTCTATGACACACATCTCTCTGATTATTTCTCGTCTACACACAAAAGTGGTATTGCTTCTCTAAGTAGGCTGTGTAGTTAAAGCAGGACCCTCTCCCCATATTGTACCTTTAGAGTAGCATAACTATTCCTGCATGGGAAGGGGAATAAGCTATACCTGTATAAAGCCATGCCTATGCTGCCAAGTTTTGCTGACATAGCTACGTCGGTTAGCTATGCCAGCAAAATGTAGATGCAGCTACAGTGTTCTGCCGGCTTAGCTAATATCATACAGGGAAGTGTTCCTATTAGACCTAATTTTTTTTCTAGACGGAGCTTTAAATTTCCATCTCTTGCCTTCTGTCGGGCTCTTTAAAACTGTAAGGCATTTATTTTGTCTGTCTGCTGTATCTCTATAAAATTCAATAGAAATGGCCACACTTCATACACGGTGCGTCCTTGTCATTTTAATTTTCTCATGGAGGTGTTACACCCTGAGGGAGTCACCAGAGCTGGCTCCATTGCAGTGGTGGATGAAATAATTCCTTTATGCATAAGTAGGTTCGGAAGGATTAGGTATTTTTATCGGTAAATGTCAGTAAATTCCACCCTACGCGCACAAACTGATGAAAAACGTATTTCCATCACAACTAATCGAAATTTGCAGAGAGGAAAAGTAAGAAAAATGCTGGCTGAGAACTAACCAGAGTTTGATTTAAGCATATGGAATGGGTTACCTAGGGAGGTGGTGGAATCTCCTTCCTTAGAGGTTTTTAAGGTCAGGCTTGACAAAGCCCTGGCTGGGATGATTTAGTTGGGGATTGGTCCTGCTTTGAGCAGGGGGTTGGACTAGATGACTCCTGAGGTCCCTTCCAACTCTGATTCTATTTACTTTGTATATTTGGATCTTGATTTTGATAATTTGGGTTTTAACAGTTACAAATCTTTAACTTGTTGACTCTCAACATCTACTCTCAGTAAATAAATACTGTCTGACCACTCCCCCATTATTTCCCATAACTGTGAAATTTTAAAAATAGAAAAAGAAATGCTTAAACTCCACAATTTTGAAAATTTAAATTGAGAAAAATGCTTGAAAATAAGCTCTGATTGTATCCATTGAAATGATAAAATCATTGAATTCTGCAAAGGCTAGCGAGGGTCTGTTCCTAGGTTTGCTTGTGGGGCTCTAGTTGGTATGCACATGGAGGCCAGCTGAACCCCCATGAAGGTCTGGGAAGACAGTGGGGTACCCTGTGGAGTAGTTCCTTGGAGGACAGGGGCCCATGGTTTGTAACTAGACCTGGGCTCAGAATAGTGGGAAACTAATCTTGTCTAAACTCCATATCCCCCCAGTGGAGGTAAACACTGCTTGTGCTCAACTATGCTATTGGCTCAGAGTGATTTTGGGGGTTGGAGGGAACATTTCACTTCTGGAGCCAAACATCAGGGCTTACGCATGTCGGCACCATGGCCTGATCCAAAAACTGCAGCCAAGCGTGCAGGGCCGGTGCAAGGAAGTTTCACGCCCTAGGCAAAACTTCCACCTTGCGCCCTCCCTACCCCCAGGCCTGCGGCAGCTCCCCACCCCCACCTCCACGGCAGCTCCCCCCACCAGGGCAGCTCCCCACCTCCGCGGCAGCTCCCCCCTCTGCTGCAGGGCTCCCCACCCCAGCTCACCTCTGCTACGCCCCCTCCCCGAGCACGC
>NC_048320.1:5684120-5902447 GCF_013100865.1 Trachemys scripta elegans | reverse complement strand
GCGGCGCCAAACAGCTGATTGGCGCTGCAAGCCTGGAAGGCAGGAGAAGTGGAGCGGCGACCGCGCGCTCTGGGAGAGGGGTAGGAACGCTGTAAAGAAAACAAAAAATTGGGGGCATCGCTTTTTGGCGCCCCCAAATCTTGGCGCCCTAGGCAACTGCCTAGTTTGCCTTCATGGTAGCACCGGCCCTGCAAGCGTGTTGCTGTGGGTTGCTAGCAGCTGGGACTGAATGTGGATCCCCTGGATGTTAAAGCTGAGACTGCCGATTGAAGTCACCAAAACACAGGATTGGGGACTTCAACGGCAGAGTCCAGGGAAGGGTTTTGTGGCCTGCAGCATGCAGGGGGTCAGACCAGATGATCATAATGGTCCCTTCTGACCTTAAAGTCTATGAGTCTATGATAAATAACCCAGTTCTGTCGGCTAACACTGTAGCAGCCTCGTGAACCTCCACCTCTGGCCCAGCCACCGCTAAGCAAGACAGAGAACCACACTGAGTGCATCTGGGTGACACAAACCCACCCAGACAAGTGGCAAAACCCAGCTCCTGCCCCAAGGTGTTTTACTTTGAACTCCTCTGTATTTATAACCCTTTTAAAGGCGTATGCCTCTACTAAACCATCTGCGTTTCCATTTGATCAGACAGCTCGTGGTGAAAATAGACAGGTTGTTAAAAAGGCAGGCAGATGGCAAATTTGCTAGCGATAGGATGATTACCGTAGTGTGCTTCAAAGTGATAATCAATAATCAGGCAATTAGGTGCTCATTAAATCTGAAATGGACTCAGCGACATTTCAGGAGATACAGTTTCGAAGCGTTGCTCTGAAACACCTGTGCAGCAATAGGGATTTGTGCATAATCCTCCCACACATCACTTAACAGCATGCGCCCCTTCATCACAACTAATGCTTCAGATAAGGAGCTGATAGGCAGTATGTTAATATTTGATTAAGTGTAACTTTCTTATTCCGTTTCAAAGGACATGTCTCAACATTCTCTGCCATTTCCCTCTCTTCGCAAAATTCCTTTTTTTTCTGTATTTTTATTATTGAAAGAACTTCTGTGGCATTCTGTGGGAGAAGTGAAGTTTGATGAACTTTCTGACCGCTAGAAATGATTTATAAATGAGCGATGAATTCACCGCTGGTATGGTGCCAGGGTCCCTGTCAGGACGGTACCACCCAGCTCTTCTATTCATCCACAGCTCTCAAAAGCACTTTACAAAGGAGGTCAGTATCCCCATTTTATAGGTGGGGAAACTGAGGCACGGAGAGACCATGCCTCTCTTAAGATCACCCAGCAGCAGAGCCAGGAATAAGTCTTCTGAATAACAAGCTTACGTGCTGTTCACTACACCACTGGAGTTCCTTAAACATGCGTCTGATGAAATGGGTATTCACCCATGAAAGCTTATGCTCCAATACGTCTGTTAGTGTATAAGGTGCCACAGGACTGGTCATTTGGCTGGCAGAGCCTTGCAGCTGTGAGCATGCAATGCAATGTTCAGCAGGAGGCTTAGGGCATGGGAAATGCAGGGGTCTCTCTCCTGTGCATGTCAGGCCTTAGGTGCCTTTAGACTCTGGGTTTGTCGTTTGGTTTTGCATCCCCCTGCTGGTTTAGGGACCAGGTTTGGATTGTGGACTGGGCTCCTCTCTATTCAAGTCCAGATTTATCAAGTCTGAGTCCCTACCGCCAGGCACTTAAATGCCTGGTTTAGCTCCACCTATCTAGTCCCTTCTGCTATGCCTGTCAGTACACCAGCCTCAGTAGGGTAGCTGGGGGGCAGCAGGGCAGCGGCCGCTCCCCCACTGAGCACAAGTGGCGCCTTGTCAATTTCTTGACGTCTTTTTAATTTTTACTAACCCGGCGGCGCTCCAGGTCTTCGATGGCACTTTGGCGGCGGACTTGCACTGAAGGACCTGCCACCGAAATGCTGCCGAATACCCATGGAGCAAGTGAAGGTCCCGCTGCCGAGGTGCCGCTGAAGACCCGGAGCGCTGCCGGGTGAGTAAAAGCACCGCCCCATCAGTAAAAGCGCCGTAGCGGGTGGCGCCTTTTCTTTTTGATCGCTCCCCCTGTTCCCTCCACCTGGCTACGCCACTGACCAGCCTGCTCCTGACTCCCGAGACCTGCCTTCCACAGGCCACCCATGGTTGGAGTATTTGAGATGTTCCCTAAATCGTTTTGGGAACCTCAATACCAAACTCCAGGCACCCTCGTTTGCAAATCAGTCCCTATAGTGTAATGAAAGTGTCACCCCCTGCTGGGCAGAATCAGAACAGATTAACTGTGTGTCATTGGCCATATAGCGCTAACAGGCCATGGAGTCTCTCCTTTCTCTCCAGCAGTGGAGCTTGTGTTCCTGCAGCAGGAGGATCTGAACGATATCCTAGGCATCAGGGAGTGGCTGTCAGTGGCTGCAAATGTTAAGTCCCCCCACATCAGAGCAGGATGAGAGCTCAGCGCTCCTTCCTGGCTCTGTTGCAGACATCAGAGTGGGAAAGGCTGATTTCTTCCTAACTCCTACTTATGTACATGCGCCGTCCCCAACCCTGTTCAGGGTGAGCGGCTGGGACATCTCACAGACACAATGGCACGTGCTGGAGCAGCCTGGGAGAGACTGGTCAGACCAAAATTGCTCTCTTGCATTATCGTATCGTCACGCATTCACTGAGGCGGCGGGAGTGGCAAGTGAATTATGTCACCCCCTAGTGGTCAAGTCCATTATCCAATCCCCGGGAAGCCGCGTCATTCACTCAGACCCACCCACAGAGTCAGTGGTGGCCAGGGTATAATTCAGGAAAAACGGACACACGCTCTTGTTTCTGTCCATATTAGCGTCTGTAATTCTCTTCCCTGCTTTTTACTGCAGAATCCCAGGTGTGAGCCTCAATCAAGTTGTGTGGCCATTTAACACTGTTCAAATAAGAATTTATAAGCGTGTAAAGTATTTACTTTTTTTTTTACATTGGTGCTATAAAACCTGATTTCCCAGAGTGATTGACTGGTTTCTAATTACTTTGTGATTTAGCACCAGTAAAAATTAATCGAAAGCCTCAAAATTTTCTTCTACGCCATAACTCAACACTGACTCCCATTACGGCTCACTGAGATTAGACTTTGCCGTAAAAAGTGTGGGGATTATTTTCCTTTACTAGTGCCCCATAATTAAGGAACGGGGAACAGTAATTAGGCACAGGAGGTTTATATGCTTCTACTTAAAGCCCATAAAAATGATTGCTTGGTTTTTAAGAATGCCCTTTGCTGCTCCTGATGGATAAAGGGAATCGTTCGCCGTTTGAGCTTGTGTGGTACTCACTGTGAAACAGAGAGATCTCGGATTTCTGTTATGCTCACGCCACAGGAAGTCAGGCCATCAGGACAACCCCAAAAAACTCATCCATTTGCATTGCTATCCCTCGTTATTAACAAGTGTGCAGACAAGCAGTGAGACTCATTTATTTGCATGGGAATTGGACGCGGAGAACAGCTACCAACAGATCTGAAACACCATTAACAATCAGAGATTTACATAACAGCCTGCGTCTCCTAAGGATATCGAAGTATTTTGCTAAGATTAATTAAGAAGAACAACAGTCCCCTCCCCTGCATGACAATAAAGCATGATTAGCCCCATTTCACAGATGGGGAAACTGAGGCACGGAGTGGAGAAGTGTCGTGCCCAAGACCACACAGCAAGTGAGTGGCAGAGTAAGGAATAGAACCAATTTAATTGCTTCCCTCTTCTCCCCTGCTGGTCTCTCTGTCTCCACCTCTTGGCTCCTGTAAGTTCTTGATGGCAGAGGTGTTGTTTGTACAGCTCCTAGCACAATGGCAGGGCTCCTAGGTGCTGCTACATTATGAATAATAAATACTAATACTAACCCAGGGGATGTAATTAGTCACTTACCACATTAGCTCACACTCATTCCTTTATCTGATCTCAACTGATCGTCCAAACCTTCTGAAATTCACCTATGATTAACTCACACAAGCAAAGAAGGACATTAATGAGCTGGGCAGATGATAAAAATCACTCGCCCAGGAGTGCACAATCAAATTTTTAAACAAATTCCCTTAGCCTCTGAGAATACAACTTCTATGTTGGCTTCCGACAACTAACCTAGCCGAGGAATTTGGCTGTCAAAGCTATGTACAGCAAACGGCAGATTTTGTGCTAATCTTGCAGAATATTTGGGGCAATGGAAGTTTGAATTTGTAGCTGTAAGCATTCACACTGGGAATCCTGATCCAGTCCTGGAACAGAATTGTGCTATGTGATTTATGTGGCCACGCGCAGCGATTTACATTTTGCGTAGCAATATTTCCAGCAAACTGCTCGTGAATCATCCACTCACCAAGAACTGTTCATGTAAATCATCCAAATAAGCAATACATTTGAGTAAGTTGCTTGGCACGTTTATGGACAGTTGGCTAATGGAAAAAGTCGAGAAATGGGTTGAATAAAAGATTCACTGTGAACTGGTCACCTGGCTCTATCTGTCACCTCCTAGCGAGGCCAGAGCCAATTTAGTCTTGCGCACACCGTCTGGGAGCAAGTGCGGGCAGACAGACTTGGGCGAGCGGAGATCCAGCTAGTGCACTAAAAATTGCAGCGGAGTCATTACAGCTTGGGCTCTCAAGCCCACCTGATCCCCTAGGCTTGAGAGTCTTTAGCATGACAGCTCAAGCCCCCCTAGTGCAAGTCTGTCTACCCAGGCTGGGCACCTTGCTACTAGCTGCAGTGTGGACACACCCTTCATGACCCCACAGTTAAGTTACTCCCAACAAATCAAGCTGCTGTTTAACACTAAGGGCTGATCTACACTGGGGGCAGGGGATCGATCTAAGATACGCAACTTCAGCTACGCTATTCGAGTAGCTGAAGTCGAAGTATCTTAGTTAGACTTACCTGGCCGTCCTCATGGCGGCATGTTGACCGCCACGGCTCCCCCGTCGACTCCGCTTACTCCTCCTGCTGAGGTGGCGTACGGGCGTCGATTCGGGGATCGATTTATCACATCTAGATGAGACACAATAAATCGATCCCCGATAGATCGATTACTACCTGCCGATCCAGCGGGTAGTGTAGACGTAGCTTAACACCTGCTGCCACTTTGCCCCCTCTGGACTGGCCTTCAGTGGATGGACTTTCAGACATCAGGAACGGTAACATACAAAAGCCAGTAGGTGAAGCCTTCAATCTCCCTGGACATTCTATAACAGATTTAAAAGTAGCCATCCTTCAACAAAAAAACTTCAGAAACAGACTTCAAAGCGAAACTGCAGAACTACAATGCATTTGCAAATTTAACACCATTACTTTGGGCTTGAATAGGGCCTGGGAGTGGCTGGTTCACTACAAAAACAACTTTCCCTCTCTTGGTATTGACACCTCCTCATCAATTATTGGGATCCACCCAGATCGGTTTGGCCCTGTCAACACTGGTTCTCCACTTGTGAGGTAACTCCCTTCTCTTCATGTGTCAGTATAATAATGCCTGCATCTGTCATTTTCACTCCATGCATCTGAAGAAGTGGGTTTTTTTACCCATGAAAACTTATGCCCAAATAAATTTGTTAGTCTTGAATGTGCCACCGGACTTCTCGTTGTTTTTTCTTCAGTGGATGTTTCATATAAGGAATCACCCCCTGTAGTCCTTATGCAAGGACTGCCACCTTAGCTGATGCTCGGGGCAGAACCAGGAACCTAAAAGCATAGGTCTTTTCAACTTGAGTGAAAGAGCCATGTTCTAGAACCGGCAGCTGTAGGAGACCCACACACGCCCTTGGGATCAGTTACACAGGGAGCTGTATCACACACTGGTACCAGTGGATTGGACTGACTGAATTGGGCCAAAAGAAATCAGATGAAGTTTAACAAGGACAAGTGCAGAATCCTGCACTTAGGAAGGAAGAATCCCATGCACTGCTACAGACTAGGGACCTATGGCTAGGAGGCAGTTCTGCAGAAAAGCACCTAGGGGTTAGAGTGGATGAAAAGCTGGATATGAGTCAACAGTGTGCCCTTGTTACCAAGAAGGCTAACAGCATTTGGGGCTGTATAAGTAGGAGCATTGCCAGCAGATTGAGGGACATGATCATTCCCCTCTATTCGACTCTGGTGAGGCCTCATCTGGAGTACTGTGTCCAGTTTTGGGCCCCACACTACAAGAAGGATGTGGAAAAATTGGAAAGAGTCCAGAGGAGGGCAACAAAAATGATTAGGGAGCTGGAGCACATGACTTATGAGGAGAGGCTGAGGAAACTGGGATTGTTTAGTCTGCAGAAGAGAAGAGTGAGGCGGGATTTGACAGCTGCTTTCAACTACCTGAAAGGGGGTTCCAAAGAGGATGGATCTAGACTGTTCTCAGTGGTACCAGATGACAGAACAAAGAGTAATGGTCTCAAGTTGCAGTAGGGGAGGTTTAGGTTGGATCTTAGGAAAAACTATTTCACTAGGAGGGTGGTGAAGCCCTGAACTGCGTTACCTAGGGAGGTGGTGGAATCTCCTTCCTTGGAGATTTTTAAGGTCAGGCTTCACAAAGCCCTGGCTGGGATAATTTAGTTGGGGATTAGGTCCTGCTTCAAGCAGGGGGTTGGACTAGATACCTCCTGAGGTCTCTTCCAACCCTGATAGTCTATGATTCTGGGAGAATGGCTGTTGTCCTCAGTGTGTAGGGGTGAAGGGTTTCAGGTTCCACAGCAACGAAAGCCATTGGTAAGCCTCGTGCTGTGAGGGCCAGTCTTAGCCTGAGTCCTGTGCACTCCGTCTTGATTCCTCACTATAAAGAGATGACACAAAGAGCAGAGCACAGGGCGAGCCCTCCAAACCCATCTGGACAAGGCCTTTAGGGACTTGTGCGGAGAGGGGCTATCCCAGCACATGCTGGACCTCTGGCTCAAGGCGGCAGTTTCTGGCACCTTGGGCCTGATTTTCCATGGCGCTGAGCTCCCATCGACTTCAGTTGGAGATGTGGGCGCTCAGGACTTCAGAAAACCAGGCCCTCTCTGTGCCCTGGTCCCCAGGGGCTTCAATGCCTATGCAGGGAATTGTGCAAGGGAGAAGAGCCATTGGCACAGAACTACCCAGCCTGGTGTCATTTCAATAGCTGGCACTTACTCAAAGATCCGCTGTTCGGACACATGTAACCCCTGTGGCTTAGTTGTCATGGGCTTTTGGTCTAATTCTTACATACTGTGATGTGGTGGGAGCATAGCTTCTTCCAGCTGGCTCTCCTAGTTCATCACAGCCAGATCGTCTCTAATAGGCACTGTCCTGTGCTGGCCATGGTACTCAGTGGTACCCTAGCCAATGAAGCCATTACTGGGACAGATACTGCTCTTGGGAACATCCATGCAATCCCATTGGCCTCAGTTGGGATGATGGGTCCTCCTGGTTGAGGGATATGAAAATGCTGTGATGGGTTGGACCCCCCTTCTGGGATGTACTGGGATTTCACTGAGCCTCTCCTGCTCCACCAGCCAGGGTTCCCTCTCTGTGCGTTACTGAATTAGGCTCTCCGGCCTCTTGCAGCATACACACAGGTAGGGCCACACCCTGCTGCAGACACAGACTGAAGTCAGCTCTGTGTGAGAGGACTCCCCCAGCACTCATGTGCACACCCCTTTTGGGAGATAAACCCAGAATAATACTGTCTGGCGCTGTATAGAAAAATCTGCACAGCGCAAGCTCGTAAAAATCCACCCTCTTCCTCAATGTGAAGAGATGTGCCTGACTTCCTGCGCTCCCCCAGTGTGTCAGTATTAGAAATTACGTAAACTGGGTTATATTATAAACAAGAAATAAGTTTATTAACTACAAAAGGTGGATTTTAAGCGATTAAAGGGATAGCAAACAGAACAAAACAGATTGCTAAGCAAATAAAACCAAACACGCAAACTACGCTTGTTTCACTAAAGAAATTGGTGACAAATAGTAATTTCTCACCCTAGATATTGTTGCAGGCAGATTACAGAAGGTCTTGAAAAGGCAGCTGCACTGATCTACAGCTTGAGACCTCAGGTATTATTACTCACAAGCTAGACACCCTTCAAGCTTGGGCTCAACCCTTCTCCCCGCAGTTCTGTTCTTGCTTTCAGGTGTTTTTCGGTGTGTCTTTGGGTGGGGAGGCAGAGGAGAACCCCCGATGATGTCACTACCCTACCTTATATAGCTCTTATGTGTGGCAGGAACCCTTTGTCTCCCAGTGGAAGAATACTGGCATTCCAAGGTGGAGTCCGGTACCAGGTTACTCAGTCCCATGTGTCTGCAGGGTCGTAGCAGCCATTACTCGCAGGCTGTCTGGAGCATCCACAGAAAGACTAAGCTCTTTCACAGTCCATTGTCTCTGCTAATGGCCCATTAGCCCTGTCTGGCTTTTCCACAGTTGTACCTCAAGGGCTGGTTGGGGGTGACACCCAAAGTAACACATTTGAAATACAGATCATAGAATCATAGAATATCAGGGTTGGAAGGGACCTCAGGAGGTCATCTAGTCCAACCCCCTGCTCAAAGGAGGACCAATTCCCAACTAAATCATCCCAGCCAGGGCTTTGTCAAGCCTGACCTTAAAAACCTCTAAGGAAGGAGATTCCACCACCTCCCTAGGTAACCCAGATACATAGTTAAGATTCCTAACTTCAGGTACAGCAATGATACAGGCATACAAACTGGATAATCACATTCAGTACATCATACCCTTTCCAGTGATATCTCACATGAGCCATCTTGCGTAACGTATATCTCAGTGATGTCAGATCCGTATCATAAGCATATTTTCATAAAGAATATGGAGTGAAACCTCACAAATACCTTGGCTGGGATTGTTCTGTAGGCTTCTCTGAAAGGAAAAGGGCCGTTTCAGGGGACTGGCTGGTAAACGGATGAAAATATCACCATGATGGTAAAGAACATATATGTACAGTTCAGGTCTCTTAGCGAAAGATGGTGTCATCTGAGATGTTAATCACAGCAAGGACATAATGAGACAAGCAATGTGAATTAGACAAGGTTAAATTAATACATTCGGATTTGGGAGCTAGGCCTGAGAATGTGGTTCATGGGGACTTGATGGCATATTTGAAGAGCTGAATTTCTGCTTAGGATTTTTGGTAGCTCAGGGATCATAGTCATGGATTTAAGTCCACAGCTGGCTTGGTTTCAATGAAGCAACACCGACTTATACTAGTGGTAAATCTGGCACATTGTTTGAAGTGACAATTACCTTATAAAAATAGTTCACATTAATTGTCTCCTTTGTCTCATTTTGTCAGCTTGTGAATCTTTGCACTAGATAAATGTGATCCTTTCAAAGGATATGTGGATCATAAAGGGACTGCTATAAATGTCTGCCCAAATTATACCGCAAATCTATGTGAGCGTAAGAAAAAAGGCTTCTGCAAAAGTCAAATTTAAAAGCCCCTCAAGACAAAGGCTCAATCATACAAGCCAAGGAAGGGGAGAGAAAGCCAGCATCGGAACTAGAGATGGGACAGGATTCCAAGCTTCCCGTTTAGTTGATCAGGATTTGACCCGTAGCACAGATATAAACAAACAATAAATCTAATCAATGGGATTTCGTCATTGCCTTCCATAAAAACATAAGAACGGCCGTACTGGGTCAGAGCAATGGTCCATCTAGCCCAGTATCCTGTCTACCAACAGTGGCCAATGCCAGGTGCCCCAGAGGGGCCATCCATCTCCACACTCTGACAAACAGAGGCTAGGGACACCATTCCTTACCCATCCTGGCTAATAGCCATTAATGGATTTAACCTCCATGAATTTATCCAGTTCTCTTTTAAACCCAGTTATAGTCCTAGCCTTCACAACCTCCTCAGGCAAGGAGTTCCACAAGTTGACTGTGTGCCGTGTGAAGAAGAACTTCCTTTTATTTGTTTTAAACCTGATGCCCATTAATTTTGTTCGGTGGCCCCTAGTTCTTGTATTACGGGAATAAGTAAATAACTTCTCCTTATCTACTTTCTCCACATCACTCATGATTTTATACACCTCTATCATATCCCCCTTTAGTGTCCTCTTTTTCAAGCTGAAAAGTCGTAGCCTCTTTAATCTCTCCTCATATGGGATCAGTTCCAAACCCCTAATAATTTTAGTTGCCCTTCTCTGAACCCAGTACTGACACTGTCACCCTAGCTACCACCTCTCGCAGGGGTGGATTAGCTACATGGACAGAAAAATCACTTCTGTTCAGGGCCGCCCAGAAGATTCAGGGGGCCTGGGGCAAAGTGGGGGAGCTGCAGCGCTTGTACTCACCCAGTGGCGGTCCGGGTCTTCGGCGGCATTTCGGCAGCGGAGGTCCCTTCAGTCGCTCCGCGTCTTTGGCAGCACTGAAGGACCCGCCGCCAAAATGCCGCCGAAGACCCGGACCGCCGCTTGTGGGGCCCGGGGCAAATTGCCCACCCTCTTCTGTTGCTGTAGCAAGTGTCTGCAGTACGGCACTCCAGTGGCAGGGTTGTAGCACCATACCTGTGCCTCTGTAGTGTAGACAAGCCCTTAGTCTCTGCGCCTCACATCCCTTCTGTGGAAATAACAGTACTTCCCTGCTTCACAAGGGTGTCTGAGGCTGAGCACGTTAAACGATTTGAGTGGAGCTGTTCAGGAACTTTCTCTGGGAATGATTTTGTGATGGAAAATGCAGTTTCTGGAAAATGGAAATTCTCCGTGGAAAAATTTTGATTTCCCCCCAAATTTTCAACTTTCTGTTGGAAAAAAAAAATCAGACTGAAATAGTTTGATTTGGGTCGCTTTGACCTGAATTGGAATATTTCATTTTTTGAATTGACCCAAAGCACATTGCCTTATGGGGTTGTAGTTTAGGGCTCCATTCTCTCCTATGGGTTAGGCTCCCTGGAATCCAACTTCTCCCATGATGCAAAGCAGATTTCCCTTTCACTGAGCTCTGTGGTGCTTCATGGGAGTCACATCACTCTTGGTGCATTGGAGGAGATGTAGTCCAGCCAGGGAACCTGGTCCATAGGGGAAAATGGAAGGCATCAGGCTCCTGAACTACAGCTCCCATGAGGCAGTGCGCCACAACCGGAAAAGGCAGTTTAACCTTGAAATGCCTCCAAACGAAGCATTCCAGGGCAATTCAACAACCTGAAATGCAACCTTTTGAGTTTGGGAATATCGAAATGTTTTACTTCAATTAAAATGCCCAAACCAAACAACTTCTCAATGGCTCCAAATTGAATGTTTTGGAAATTTCCATTTAATTAAAAAATAAATACATACATACATGTCAACCTTTTGTCCCAAACGTTAGAATCTCTTGCAAGGTGGAAATTCCAAATTCTGCTCAGCTCTGAACAGAACCAGCAGCTCACATCTGTCTTCTACAGCGGGTTATGCTCTCTTCCCTGTGTGTGTGTGTGTTTGGGGGGAAGGTCTGAATAATTTCATATATTTTATTAAACCCCACTAGAATCTCCATGGAAACTGAACAGAAATATCCAACAGGGCTTGGATTAGGTGTACAAAGCAGGGAAGGGCTCTCCTTTTTAAGTAAATTGCCTTGTAATTGCAATGGCTTTTCACTGTGAATGAGCATATGCTCCTCGGTAAGCCGTTTTCTGTCAAACACTCTGTACCCTATTGAATCTGCCCTTAGTGAAGAGCAGAATGCACTTGCCTTTATGAAATGCCTAATGGACCACTCAGGCACAGGAAATACATTCGAGCCATTTACTCAGAATACGTACACAGTAGGTGTATTATTGGCAAAGCAAATGAATGGAGAATTTAAAAACATAGGGCTGGACAGGACCTCGAGAAGTCACCAAGTCCAGCCCTCTGCTCCGAGGCAGAATCAAGTGAACCTAGGCCATCCCTGACAGGGGTTTGTCCAACTAGTTCTTAAAAACCTCCCATAGCACGGACTTCAGAACCTACCTTAGAAGCCTGTTCCAGAGCTTAACTGTCCTTATAGTTGAAATTTTTTCTTAATATCTCCCTTGCTGCTGATTAAGCCCATTACTTCTTGCCCTACCTTCAGTGGACATGGAGAACAACGGATCACCATCCTCTTTGTAACAGCCCTTAACCTGTTATCAGATCCCCCCTCAGTCTTTTTTTCTCAAGACCAAACATGCCCGGGTTTTTTTTTTAACCTTTCCCCAGAAGTCAGATTTTCTAAAACTTTTCTCATTTTTGTTGCTCTCCTCTGAACTCTCTCCAATTTATCCATAACTTTCTGAAAGGTTGACACCAGAATTGGACGCAGTACTCCAGCTGAGGCCTCACCAGTGCTGAATAGAGTAGGAACATTATCCCCCATGCCTTACATGCAACTCTACGCCCCAGAACGACATTAACCTTTTTCGCTACTGTACCACATGGCTGGCTCATATTCCATTTGTGATCCACTACAACCCCAAATCCTTTTCAGCAGCACTCCCACCTAGCCAGTTACTCCACATTTTGTAGTTGTTCATTTGATTTTTCCTTCCTAGGGGAAGTACTTTGCATTTTTCTTTACTGAGTTTGATCTGGTTAGTTTCAGACTGGTTCTCTAACTTGACATGCCACGTTGACTGATTTAAAGCCCTGACTACTTAGCTCCTCTCTTTGCTGTCCTACCCTGGCCGTTTCCATAGTGACTCCGTAGGGGAGATGGTGCCTCTGTCACTCATCCAGTATTTAATGTACCACTGTATTTCAGTCTGCCCAACCATGTCCTGCCCCAACCCAGCTGTGGATTCCCGGAATAAGCCTGCCTTTTCTTATGGGAAAGCAATAGCCGAAGGGATCATGCCATCTCTGGGTGCTGATGGGTGCCAGGAGAAAGGCAGAGAGCTTGTTTGTTAGGCCAGCTGGTGTGGAGGGGGCTTCTACATGGAATCTGAGCTATTCAGTTTAAGGTGAGGAATTATTCACGTCACTCAGTGGGCCGGATGCAGATTGGGAAACTGAGGTAGAGGGGGATGAGTGACTCAATCCTGCAAGGCGCTGAACATTTTGGCCTTGCTCCAGCAAAGCATTTAAGCACACTCTTAACTTTAAGCAGGTGAGGAGTCCTAGCGACTAAGTTAAGTACCAGGCCAGAGTTCCCAGCATCTTGCAGGATCGAACCCTAAATGACTTGCCTGGAGTATTCTGCTAGTCCGTAGCAGAACTGGCGTTAGGACCCAGGAGGCACCTCTCCCAGTCCCCTGCTCTCACCTCTCACTGCATCTGCAGTCAGGTCACTGGGCTGTGCTCTCCACAGTCTGAATTCTGTTTACTCAGTGCGTGTTTCAGACAGTTTCCCTGCAGGCCAGAGAAAACGAGTCATATTCACTCATCCATGTGCCACAGCAAGTCTACGTTCTGGGCCTGTAGTTGGTTCTATTTTGAATAGGGCTGAGTTGGCGTATAACTCATTCTTCACCTTCCCCTGTGGATGATGCTACTGACCCAATACTCTCCCCACACTGTGTTGGATTTTTCCCCCTTTTATTTCATTTTCTGGGTTTCAGGATCTGGGCCATGATGGAGGCATATTTCATGGCTGCAGGAGAGACATGCTCAAAAGCTCAGCTGCTTGGCTAGAGAGAGGGTCAAAAGATGGTCAAGTGGTCAAAGGCTCTCCAGGCACTTGGCAGGCATAGATTCAATTCCTTGCTCCGCTACAGACTTCCTGTGTGACTTGGCCTCTCTGCGCCTCAGTTTCCCACCTATAAACTGGGGAGAATAGCCTTGCCCAGCTTCACAGGCAGTTGTGAGGATAAACACTAGAGCTGACCAAACAATTTCCTGTCAGAAAAATGCAGTTTTGCAAAAATCTAAAAATCTTAGCAAAACAGCATTTTGGGCTATATAAGTAGGGGCACTGCCAGCAGATCGAGGGATGTGATCGTTCCCCTCTATTCGGTGTTGGTGAGGCTTCATCTGGAGTACTGTGTCCAGTTTTGGGCCCCACACTACAAGAAGGATGTGGAAAAATTGGAAAGAGTCCAGCAGAGGGCAACAAAAATGATTAGGGGGCTGTAGCACATGACTTATGAGGAGAGGCTGAGGAAACTGGGATTATTTAGTCGCAGAAAAGAAGAATGGGGGTGGATTTGATAGCTGCTTTCAACTACTTGAAAGGAGATTCCAAAGAGGATGGATCTAGACTGTTCTCAGTGGTACCAGATGACAGAACAAGGAGCAATGGTCTCAAGTTGCAGTGGGGGAGGTTTAGGTTGGATATTAGGAAAAACTTTTTCACTAGGAGGGTGGTGAAGCACTGGAATGGGTTACCTAGGGAGGTGGTGCAATCTACATCCTTAGAGGTTTTTAAAGTCAGGCTTGACAAAGCCCTGGCTGGGATAATTTAGTTGGGGATTGGTCCTGCTTTGAGCAGGGGGTTGGACTAGATGACCTCCTGACGTCCCTTCCAACCCTGATCTTCTATGAAACATGAGAGAGACAAGGTGTGTGAAGTAATAACTTTTATTCATCTTCGGACCTGAAGAAGAGCTCTGTGGAGCTCAAAACTTTGTTTCTCTCACCAAGATAAATTGGTTAAGTAATAGATATTACCTCACCCACCTTGTGTCTCTCATATCCTAGGACCAACACAGCGACAACAACACTGCAAAACACAGAAACATGTTAATTGTGATGGAATTATTAATGATGTCAAAACATTTCAGTTTGATAAGGTAAAAACATTTCATTTCAGCTTTCTCATCTTGATTCATTTCAATGTTTCTATTATATTAAAGTGTTGAAATATAGAATATTAATATTTATTAGATTTACGGTTCTACGTATACTATGTTACATTTAGTATTTTACATGATAATGTTTTAAGATGATTGACATGGAACAGTTCAACATTTTAAAAACAAAACATCTCAATAGTCCCAATTGAAATTTTGTGGTATTATCATTATGGGGCAATGTTGAAATTTTTGCTTTATTTTGAAACAGAAAAAAAAAATCACGATGTCAGAATTTCCCATGGAAGGGAAAGTCCGTGTTTCAAGGAGATGTGGTTTTATAAGCATTGTCAAAGCTCTAAGGAACTGCAGAGCAGTTAGAGAGGTAGGTTGATGGTCACAGAAGATCAGTGACTGTCAGAGCTTTCAAGGTGCCGGGCTAGTTGTTAGAACTGGCTATAACTGCATTTTCCCATCCAATGTAATGGAAATTGTCAAGAGACAATTTCTTTTTTTAAAAAACAGTTCCCAGGTTTTGTAAAACAAACCAAAAATTATCAAAACCTCAAAAACCATTTTTTTTTTTAAAATTGGTAAGAAAACCCAAAGAATTCTGCTAAAAATCTGACAAAAATGAAGAAGAAGAAGAAGAAGAAAGGTTTCTTGTGACGTTTTTGCAGGAAATGCAACATTGCCTGACTGCTCTACAAATTATCCCTCCCGAAACCCATGAGATTTAAAAAAATAAATACATAAACTTGGGGGTCTTTTAATTTGCCTTTGAGTAACTGAGCCTTCTGGCTTCATGTTTTCCCACAACCAGGAAGGCTAGAAACTTTTTTTGTTTTGTAGTTGGAAGCTGAGACAGAGCTGGGGCTTTGAGGAAAACACCAAGAATCATCAGGAGGGTTGGCAGTATAGACTCAGACAGGGTGACAGTGGCAGAGTTGTCTGAGGGCACCGCAGGCCCCAGAGTGTAGGATATGGATGGAAGAAAACAGCACTGGCCGAGTGGACTGCTTGAAACATTAGAGGTTCCTCCAGGATTCGTTCCAGCCATCACAAGGGACATCTGTCCCACACTGAAAAGGGTTTCAGCCATGCAATCGTGTGGCAGAAAAAGGTGTCATGTGACTTAGCTCATCAGTGACATGGCTGGTAGCCCCCAAACACCGGGCTCCCTGGAAAGCTGTCATTGCCAAAGCATGGGGATGGAAGCCCCGTACGATAAGGTTACACTCCTGAGTGCAGAGAAGCCCTAGATAAAATGAGAATGTGCTGTGGGGAATTTAGACAGCAGGGGGGAGGGAATAGTTTGGCACAAGGTCAGGGCAGGCCGGGGGTCTAGCTGTAAAGAATCTGTTCAATAAATAAATTAAATAAACAGCAAAAAACCTTTTGCTTCTAGCTTAAAGTTAAAATTGAATTCAACCAGTCACAAAGCAAGCCCCCCATATTAGAACGGACAAGTCCCAGTGCCGGACTGAAGCTCCCACTGAACTAAAGGGGTGATCTGTTAGAAATACCATCTTTCAGACAAGACTTTATTCTTTCTGCCTCAATATTTCAAGCCTGAGTAGTGATTTGGGAGCCTCGATATTGGGGTGTCCCACTTAAGTGGGATATGATTTTCAGAAAGGATAGTTTTCAGAAAGAGAAGACACTCACCTTAGGTCCTATAGAATATCCCCTCTTCCATTAAATCTGGTTCTCCTGTTCCATGTCTGAATGACCCAAAGAAGAGCTCCGTCTTTGAGCTCCGTCTCTTTCACCAACAGAAGTTGGTCCAATACAAGATATTACCCCACCCATCTTTTCTCTCCCTGGTCTACACTGGGGTGGGGGATCAATCTAAGATACGCAACTTCAGCTACGAGACTAGCGTAGCTGAAGTTGACGTATCTTAGATTGACTTAGAATCACTTACTTTGCGTCCTCGCAGCACGGGATCAATGGCTGCTACTCCCCCGTCGACTCCGCTTCTGCCTCTCGCCGTGGTGGATTTCCGGAGTCGACGGGAGAGCGATTGGGGATCGATTTATCGCCTCTAGATGCGCTAAATCCATCCCCGATAGATCTATCACTACCCACCGATCCGGCGGGTAGTGTAGATGTACCCATAGTCAGTGTAGTGCCAGTATCTGGAGGAACTTAGAGATGCCTTGAGTAGGAAAGGCACTAGATATGCCTGGCATTTGTTTTATTTTACAGCAACGAGACTGTGGAGTAATGGGGAAAATAGAGAGAGTGTCTCATTTGAAATTCCAAATGGGTATGTCTCAGCAGAAGAAGGAATAAGAGCCATTGACACGGTGTGGTTAAGTATGAATATAAAGCTTAGTATGGGCCATATGGATGTGTTTCAACAGCATAAACAATCTGGTAGAGAGGCGAACAAGGAGATCAGTGCAAAGGAAGCAGACGGACATTAAAGGCTAATGAGAGGAGCAGAGAGAGGAACCCTGCTAAAATGGAGAATGTTTCAGTTCACAAAAAAAAGGATTTTCAGAATGAGCTGCTAAAGAAAAGAGACAAGGGAGATGTGTTATAGTCAAGATTGTGAAGTGCTCAGATACTACTCCCTAAGACAGAGAGATGGTTACGTATGGGGATAGAGAGACAGAGAGAGAGAGAGAGATAGCAGTGCTGGGCCACCAAATACCAAGGGCCAAACCCTCAGATGGAGTAAATCCCCTAGCCACCACAGAAGTCAGTTTCCATTAGCTGAATATCTGGCCCCAGATGATCATAAAATGTAGAGTGTGAGATCTGAGAGGCTGAGTGACAAGTTAGTGGAACGGTGAGAGGATCTATGTAAAACAGGGATCACACGTGCTGATGCAGTAGGAGTGGAATCACACAGCGTGTAGCTATATAGGTATCACTGGAAGGTGGACGGGCTAGACCTTGGAGCCCTCTTGCCGTGGGCTATGGTCTCATCAGCCCGGCCATGCTTCAAGGAGCAGGGTGAAGCTGGGTCAGTGCTTGACTGGGAGCCCTCCAGATGCTGCAGGAAAGGGGCCTGGGCGATTCCATGTGTATTTGTGTGTTTGATTTGGAGTTTTACAAACTCTCTGCGAGTTCCTATCTTACGCTCAGGCTGTGCAAATAAACAGCAGGTGGCTCTTTTATCTCTGAGTCCATCCCAAGCGGGCACCCCAGCTGGATGCTAGAGGTGCTGTGTTACTCCTTTCAGATACAACAGTCACCGAGGACCTGACCACTTGCAGTCATTAAGGACCACGTGGCCCCTTTTTTTGCAAGCTGAGGTGTTTTATTCTCTTGGGCATATTTGCATTGTGCCTTTCCCAACATTTCTCCTGTAGTCTCTGTCGCAAACTGCTGGGCGGAGTGGCTGTGCAATATGCGTCACCTAGAACGCCCTGCTTTTGCGACCAAAAGAAAAGGGAGGGGCTAATTGTTAACGCAACCCAACCAATGTGGCACTCTGTCCCCCTCTAGTGGTGTCGAGGCCACATTGTGGCTACGCCGACAACAGCTAGGAGACGGAGATATACCTATGCTAAAAATAGCAGTATAGTGGGAGTAGCACAGGGGTGGCTTGGGCAAGTGGGAGATGCTGGTATGAGAGGAGAATTAGGTCTAATATGCTTGAAGACTGGATGTGATAGCTTAGCTCCCCCTAGTGGCTGAAATCTGCGGCTAATGGCCTGTTCCTTGTAGACACCAAACAAAGTTCTCCCTGATCCCAGATGGTGGAGTCTCTAGCTTTTGGTTGTCAGGGTCCCATATCCCATCGCCTGCTTCCCCCAATAAAACCTGTATCTATGCAGCAGGGCGGTTACGTAGACATTCTACATTCCGCCTTCTCTTGGCCCATCGGATTGCCGCTCACATTTTGCAGCAGACTATGTGTAGTGTCCCTAGATTACAGCCACTGCCATGCTTCAGCCCAGAGGTGGCTGCATGTTTTGAGTGGGGTCTCGACAGCTGGGAACTCCATTTCTGAAAAGCGTTTGTGGATCCCTCCGTGTGGAGGGTGCTTGGTGTGGGGGGGGGACACAGGGACAAGACTTTCCACTGCTGTTCTTTTCTTTTTTTTTTTTTTAATTGAATTTGCTTGTTCTATTTCCTCCAGCCAGGAGGAGACAGACTGGAAAGCGGAGAGGGGTTTGGAAGTGAAAGGGTCAATGTCTGAGAAAACTGGGCTGAGTAAAGGTTTTTGCAGGGCTCGAGCATTGGATTCTACTGGACTGAACGTCTCGTGGGGCCAGGATGGCATAAATACGAATGAAAAAGGCCCTGCCCAGTCCTCCGAGCTTACTCTGATGAGAGCCTCCCTGCTGCTTGTATAGCGAGGTCTGAGCGATTCAGACCTGCTTGCCGGCATGACTCTGCAATAATGACTACTAATCGTAGTGCCCCTCTGCACTTCCAAAGCACAGCGGGTTAGTTGCAGGACTCCCATGGATGCTAATGAGAAGAAGCATCATGCAGCTAAATCTTTCTTCACCGCTTGGAAAATACAAAGTCTGAGCCTGTAAAATTTCACTCCCTCGTGTGATCTTTGCTCACATTTCAGAGTTTCGTAGAGCTTAAGGCCAGAAGAGACCATTAGATCATCAAGCTTGACTTGCGTAGCATAAGCCAATACATTGCACCCAGATACCCCTGTGGCAAGACCAATAACTCATGTTAGGGTAAAGGATTTCAGGTGATTAAACTGCTGTGTGCCACAGGCAGAGAGTAGGCGAGATCAAAGTGCCAGCAATGCCCGATGACCCTCCAGTGGCAGGGAATTGATTAAATGTGATATGTCCAGATGATCCCAGCAAACAATCCATGCCCCGCGCTGCAGAGGGAGGCAAGAAACCTCCAAAGTCCCTGCTAATCTGATGTGTGTGTGGGGGGGGAGAAATCCTTCCCAGCTACCAAATCTAGCCAATCAGTGTGACTCTGAGCAATGAGCAAGACACTCCAGCCAGACATCTAAGAGAATTCTCTGTGCCAACTCCAAGCACTGGTCCACCCTGTTTGGTGTCCCAGACAAACTTATATCGGTATAACTATGGTACTCAGGGGTGTGAAAAATCCACATCCCTGAGCGATGCAGTAATACCAAACTCCCTGTCCCCCTTGTTCTGTCGACATAGCTACTGCCTCTTGGGGAGGTGGATTAACTACACCAATGGGACAAGCTCTCCAATCGGCGTAATACAGTCTTCACTAAAGCGCTACAGGTGCATGGATGCAGCGCTGTGCATGAAGACAATCCCAAAGTCTCTTTCTTAGCTCATCGGGCAGAGCTAGTGCTTACAAACAGAGCTGGTCAGAAATTGTCTGATGGAACCATGTTCTGTTGGGAAATGCTGATTCGACGAAGCAGGAAAGTTTCACCGGAACAGATGGAAATTTTCATAGGAAATGATCAAAATATTTTATTTCAACTTTATTGTTTTGGCTTTTTTGTCTGAGGATATATAAAAGTTAAAGCGATAAAGTCGAAAAAAACCATTTTGACAAGGTCAAAATGAAATATTTTCAGAATATTTTATTCGGCCCCAAATATCTGATCTTTCCTCCCTGTTCAGGATGAAACCAAATTTGGAAATCTTGGAATTTCCCACAGGATGGAAACTCTGAATTTTGACCAGCTCTGGTTCTAAAAGAGATGGCTCCGGGTCCAAGCCCCAGCTGCAGTATCATGTATGATAACCATGGTTACAATTTAGCCACTCAGCTGGGACATGCAGCAAAACTGGTTACACAACTGCCAGACTGCAGAAATCTCTTCCCAGCTGGACCACGACCAAAGGACCATAGATCACTGCTTTGGCCCCATAACCATGGCAGTGCCCCTCTAAATGCCAGCAGCATTTAAGGAGGAAAACTCTCCATTTGCACTCCCTATAGGATGAAGACATTAGCATGAATAATAACAGATGTTCTGAGCAGGGGTGGAGGGTATGTATGTGGGGAGGAGGTGTGTGTGTGTGTGTGTGTGTGTGTGGGGGGGTTCTTGTGTTCTTAAAGGGCAGGAAGCAAGCAGTGAGGCTGCAGTCCAAAAGGCAAAGCCTGTGCACTTGTTGTTCCTGTCTGGGGGGGGGGGGGGGGTAGCAGTGGGGGAGTTGTTTTGCACTTTGCGGTGTCACTTCCCAAAAGCAACTTAATGCATTTGGCAGCTGGAGGAATGTCTCATGCCGCAGCGTGGTTTTCAGGGCCGGCTGCTGTGAAAGGTTTCCGCCTCCGTGGAGCAGGGCTGATGGTAATTCAAAGTGACAGAAGCGCCTTGGAGCCCAGGGTGTCGTCAGCAAGCCAGGCTGCTCAGAGATGACAACCCCGCTCCTTCAGCGGACTCCTAGCTGTCGCTCTCCCTTTGTCTTCAAACAAGGAGGGCCCTGGTGAACCAATCAGAGCAGAACACATTACAAAGGACACAGTGGGAGTGGTACTTGCAGATGCAAAACACACGCTGAGGTGCGTAGGGGGCTGGGCGTGGCCTCGGATGCCAAAAGAGTGGCTGACCTCTGGGTCAGGAGATGGCAGACTCACTCCGGGCAGCAGACGAGAGCCAGCGATGTTGCCTGGAACCCCCCTCCTGGTGAAAGACGCCTGTGTGACTGAAGCCCTCCTGTAATTCACAGACTGGGGCAGTGCTGGCACTGGCAGGGTCAGCTCCCCACACTTTAACCCCACTAATCAGCCCTGACAGAGTGCCCACCTCCAGGGATCAGAAGGGCCCATTTAACTCCCACTCTCTCCGCTGAGATTGATGAAAGAGTGATCCATTAGTCACCCTGATGATGCTGGTTTTGATGATGTGGACACCTCATAGACTCATAGACTTTAAGGTCAGAAGGGACCATTATGATCATCTGGTCTGACCCCCTGCATGCTGCAGGCCATAAAACCGTCCCTACCCCTTCCCTGGACTCTGCTGTTGAAGTCCCCAATCCTGTTTTAGGTGACTTCAATCGGCAGAAACCCTCCTGCTAGAGATCCCTGCCCTATGCTGCGGAGGAAGACGAAAAACCTCCAGAGGCTCAGCCAATCTGCCCTGGAGGAAAATTCCTTCCCGACCCCAAATATGGCGATCAGTAAGACCCCGAGCATATAGGCAAGAGTCTCCAGCCTGACCCCTGTCAGCCATTATACAATTTACCTACCATTTCTTGGTTTTCCTTGACTACTATGTTTTACCATTAAACCATTCCCTCCATAAATTTATCTAACTTAATCTTAAAACCAGACAGGTCCGTCGCCCCCACCGTTTCCCTCGGAAGGCCGTTCCAATATTTCACCCCTCTGACGGTCAGAAACCTGTCCACAGTGTGACGTTATTGAGAGGAACTGTGACCGTATAGATCATTTTTGCAACCAGGGTCCTATAGTTGCACCAGGAGTATTGTACAGAGGAGGCCAAGTGGGGTGTCTGTGGAATGGTTGTAGTTTGCTGGTTATGATTATGCTGTATGTGTGTATCATTTTTGTATCTGAAGTTATGAATATTGGCTATGTACTTGTTCGCTTCTAAGTAGCCTCAGTGAAGCATTTGGTCAGCATCTTGAGAAAGGACAATTCTCAGTAAGTGCCCAGTCAAGAAACACTTAACTGACAATGGACTTTGGGAGACACCAATCCGCATCTGAGCTTTCCTGGGAACGTTCAAACTAACATGTACACAATGGCGTCAGCCTGCAAAAAGCAGAATCATTCATACACATGTGACTTGCCCAAGTGGCTACAGACTCCATCTTGTCACTGTGATTTTGCACAGGAAAACAAAGGGGTTTCTGCCCACAAGAGAGAAAATATAAAAAGCCCTGAAAACCCCTCCATTTTGTCTTCAGCCGGCTCAAAAGATAGCCTCTCCACCCCAAAGAGATGCCTGAAAGAAACTGGAACAAAGGACAGTAACTACGGGGGGTTGAGTGATTGCTGGACCAAGACTAGGAAGCAGTCTAGTCTGTGAAAGAAGCTTATTGGAACATGTCTGACGGTGAGATTTACCTGCATTTAGTTTCCTACTGTATTAGGGTTGGACTTGTGTGTTTTTGTTTTATTTTGCTTGGTAATTTACTTTGTTCTGTTTGTTATTATTTGGAACCAGTTAAATCCTACTTTTTATATGTAATAAAATCTCCTTTTACTTATTAATTAACCCAGAGCACGTAATTAATTCCTGGGGGAGCAAACAGCTGTACATATCTCTCTCTCAGTGTTACAGAGGGTGAACAATTTCAGTTTACCCTCTAAAAGCTTTATACAGAGTAAAACGGATCTATATGGGGTTTGGATCCCATTGGGAACTGGGTATCTGGGTGCTAGAGATAGGAGCAATTCTTAAGCTGTTTTCAGTTAAATCTGCAGCTTGTTGGGGACGTGGTTCAGACCTGGGTCTGTGTTTGTAGCAGGCTAGTGTGTCTGGCTCAACCAGACGGGGTACTGAAGTCCCAAGCTGCAAGGGAAAACAGGCTCAGAGGTAGTCTCAGCACATCAGGTGGCAGCTCCCAAGTGGGTTTCTGTGACCCAACCCATCACACACAGGGATGGAGACCAGCTCATTTCCTACTGAAAAAGGGTGGCACAATGGTTAGAATGCAGGAGACCTGGATTCAATTTCCTACTCTGCCACAGACTTCCTGTGTGACCTTGGACAAGTCACTTAGCTTCTCCATGCCTCAGTTCCCCACCTGTATAATGGGGATAATAACACTGCCCTACCTGTCAAGTCTATTGTAAGCTTCTCAGATAGGTCCCCTAGATAGGTTGTCATAGGGGTCATCAAAACTACCATCTATGCCCCATGACCCTAGATACACAGATTCATGTAGCTGGTAAGAAAAGCAGTCTGAGCTAGATTTAAGTCACTTCTGCATTGAGTCTAGTAACTTGTGTTATATTAAAGCACGTCTGACTATGTTCGAACGTGTCCGATGTTCTGTCTGTTATGTAAGAAGTCAATAAAAGGGCATATTGCAAAAACACACCCTTTCTATCAATGTGTTCCATGGTGATGGCAGGTCAGTTACAACTCAGTATATTAAACATATTTACAGCACGACGCATCTGATATGCCAATCAGTGACAATGAAAATTACACATATGTATCGGTCTCTCTATACGGCCCTACTCTCATGTAACTGAGCAGCTCCCAGACACAGCTCCCTTGGGTGGTGTGGAAGCACCTCTGAGCCTGGTTTTCAGATAGGGAGATGAGATACTGATAGGAACAAGCTACCAAGGAAAGTGGTGGATTCTCCATGTCTTAATGTCTTCAGATCTAGACTGGCTGCCTTCTGGGAAGATGTGCTGTGGTCAAACAAAAGTTATTGGGCTCCATACAGGAATCTCCATCCTTAGAGGTTTTTTAGGTCAGGCTTGACAAAGCCATGGGGTTGGTCCTGCTTTGAGCAAGGGGGTGGACTAGATGACCCTCCTGAGATCTCTTCCAACCTTAATCTTCTACGATTCTATGGATAGCTGGGTGAAATTCTCTGGCCTGTGTTACACAGATGGTCAGACTAGATGAGCTGGTTTTAAAATATACAAATCTGCACATCAGGTTAAACCCAGTGGGAGCTGCAGACACTCATCACCTATTGATAGCTGGCCCTATTACATGTCTTGCCCATCCTTGAACTGGAAGCCCCTGGCCAAGCAGACGGTGGAACCTTGCTTTCCTAAGTTTTATTTCTGTGCCTTAATCATAGAATTATAGAAAATCAGGGTTGGAAGAGACCTCAGGAGGTCATCTAGTCCAACCCCCTGCTCAAAGCCCCAATCCCAACTAAATCAACCCAGCAAGGGCTTTGTCAAGCTGGGCCTTAAAAATCTCTAAGGATGGAGATTCCACCACCTCCTGAGGTAACCCATTCCAGTGCTTCACCATCCTCCTAGTGAAATAGACCATTGCTCTTTGTTCTGTCATCTGCCACCACTGAAAACAGCCAAGCTCCATCCTCTTTGGAACCCCCCTTCAGGTAGTTGAAGGCAGCTATCAAATCCCCCTTCACTCTTCTCTTCTGCAGACTAAATAAGCCCAGGTCCCTCAGCCTCTCCTTGTAAGTCATGTGCCCCAGTCCCCTGATCATTTTTGTTGCCCTCCGCTGGACTCTCTCCAATTTGTCCACATCCCTTCTGTAGTGGGGGACAGAACCACAGCCTTTCCCTTCGCACAGACTGTTCCAGTTTAGATAGGAATTTAGCAACCTCGACAGTCAAACCCAAACCCCTCTAGTGTTCCATAGAAGTGTGGCTAAGAAGGGTCCCGAACTGTGTGGGACAAAATAGCATTGGGAAAGGCCATGGGTACATTTGTAAGTGAAAGTTCTGCAAAGCTCACGGAAATCCTGCGCTCATGAGACTTCCAGCTTTGTATTTTCAGCCACCTGAAAGTAATGCTGGGCTTGAGAGAAGCATCCCAATTTTCAGGCGCCTGCTCGAACCCAGCATCTGCATCTTCGGGGTTCCCCCGCCACCGATTGTAATCCGAAAGTTTCAAATTGAGAAGGAAACATCCCTCCCTCAAAAAGTGCAACAGCCAACTGAGCGACTAGATTTGTCCGCATGCTTCATTGCAAGAGGGAAGGATTTGCACAGAATTAAATGCACAATGTTCAACTAAAGCGGAGACAAAATCTCCCGGGGTTGACAATTACCCCATACGTCTGATGGGCTCATCTGCATTGGCTCTTGTAAAGATATTAACACGCTCACTTGTTTAGATCTGATTCTAACACACCTGCCTCACTCAAGAGCCGCTATGAAACTTTGTTAATTAGCATTTGTGAAGGGCTTTGAGATTCTCAGATGAAAGGCACTCTAGAAGTCCAAGAACTGTACTGCATGCATTATCAACTAAGAACATGCAGAAGCCATATTAATAGATGGAGAATGTTTAAAGGAACATTGTCAGTGAATTTACATCTAAATAAATTAAAAAAAAAATAAAAGAAAAAACAAACATTTGAAAAGTTCATGGTACAAACCATGAAATGCTCCTTTCATCTTGGGTTTTGTGAAATTTTGCTAATCAAAGCATTTTTATTAGAAAATGTCAGGATTGTTTTAAAAATGCCAGAGCAAATGCTTTAAAAATAAGTAAATCTTCCCTCTGTGGTGCAGGAAAGAAACGGGAGTGTGCTCAGGGTAGGAGAACATGATAGTGAAACTGGTGGTAAACAGTATCAGAGGGGTAGCCGTGTTAGTCTGAATCTGTAAATAGCAACAGAGGGTCCTGTGGCACCTTTAAGACTAACAGAAGTATTGCAGCATAAGCGTTCGTGGGTGAATGCCCACTTCGTCGGACACAAGACTCCATCCCAAGCTTGGTGAAATGCAAGGAATAAGCAAGCAAGCGATGAAAAGAAAACGAGTGTTTTAAAACTGTACTTCACTGAAGTGTTGTTAGAATGGGCAGAAAAAAAACAGTCAGAAATGTTGGGGGGTGGGATGGCGGGTGACTTTTAAATTTAGATTGCACAATTTTTTGGGAAAAACTAGACAGAGCTGGCAGCATTACCAATAATTAAGGTTGCCCTAATGGTTTCCATTATAAGACCTTATTTTCTGCTGCTTCTCACATTTCCAAGATTCAGCTGTTCAAGCTGAAATGTCCTCACCTTAGCCCCCTTTTGTGTCTCCATTATGTTATAGTGTTTAATCACCATACCAACCTCTCCCACTTCACCTAATGGAGTGACTATTAGCAGCAGCAAACTCTTATCCTCTGGGGACCAGTCACCCGGGGGAGGTGGGGGATAAGACACACACTTTGACAATGGGTTTCACAACTATTTGCTGACAGCAGAGGAATGAAAGCAGGATTCCTGGCTTGCACACAAGGAGGATGAGTTAAATTTGCACGTGCAATCTTAATAATGGCATTTCCTGACTTCTAAGGGCTTGACTTTGCAGCTTCAACTTTATTTTAATGTAGGGTGGATGTTTTTTTTAATGTAATTAGAAATATAGATCAGACTTAGTGGATTTAGCTAAAGAACTGCTATGCATTCTGCACACAGCATCTTTAAATCTCTACACTCTGCTGTCTATTGAGAGAGGCCGCCATTTTATGTTCAGTTCCATGCACATTATCCCAAAAGAGATATCACACACTGTGCTCTCTCAGAGGATTTAATTTTGTCCTTTATGACAATTTGAAGAATTTCTCTGTACACTTACGCATTTTGTGTGAGATTCTGAACTCTCTGTGTGTACCCTTACCAAGCTGCAAACTCCATTTTGAATGTGCAGCCCTTTCCCTTCTCTATTGTCCTTGTATCTCCATGTTGGAGTGAAATTCCAAGAGGCAGAGGTAGAGGGCTGACCACAGAGGGTCATTAAATCTGGATGGTCTATATTTAAAAACAGTCTAGACAATAGGCTGGCTCCTTGCCAAGAGAACCTATTTGTCATGGACAAGAAAGTCACCTGGCAGAAGTGTGGGATCTCTTGCGGAGGCTGATCAGGGAGTCACCTGACAGAGGACTAGAAGGTTATAAAAGGGCAGGAGCTGCCCTATACAGGGTCTTTGGCTATTTTCTCCAGCTCAAGCTGAAGGAAGCCCTTGCTGCTGTGTATCTGAACCCGAGGCTAGAATTCATAGAAGATCAGGGTTGGAAGGGACCTCAGGAGGTCATCTGGTCCAACCCCCTGCTCAAAGCAGGACCAACACCAACTAAATCATCCCAGCCAGGGCTTTGCCAAACTGGGCCTTAAAAACCTCTAAGGATGGAGATTCCACCTCCTCTCTAGGTAACCCATTCCAGTGCTTCACCACCCGATTAGTGAAATAGTGTTTCCTAATATTCAGCCTAGACCTCCCCCCACTGCAACTTGAGACCATTGCACCTTGTTCTCTCTGGAGCTGCTGGACTTTTAACCAAGGGTGTCCTCAGGGCTGTTGACATCAACTGAAGAACTTAATTAGCTTCTTGTTCAAAATGGAGGCCAGGACGATGGAGGATACTAGAAAGTGGACGGCATAATTTACATATAAAGGAGCAAATGTATAGGAGCAAGTGAAGAGCATATTGTATCTGAGCCTGAGGAGGTCATGCAAAGCCCACCCTCCATCTGGGAAATAAAGAACAAGGGATGTGAATGGCCAAATTGAGGATACACCCATAGAATTATCAGTAAGAGACTGGAGATAGGGTTATGTTTACCAGACCCTTTCCACCTGAATGAGGTTTTTTTAGATAGAAAGACCAAAATTAAAGTCCGCAGAAGGGAGAGCATCGCATATGTGTCTGAGACCCATCTCTCAAACAATCTTCACTAAGACAGGTTTCAGAGTGGTAGCCATGTTAAGTTCTCCTCGTTCTCTATTCACTAAGACAAACATTGGTGAGGGAGGAGTCTGGTGGATATCACCCTAGCCTCGGCCTTGGGAAACCTGAGTTCAAATCCCTAATCTGTTACAGACTTCTTGTATGATCTTGGGCAAGCCACTTTGAGTGGGTCTATACTTGTGGTGGCATGTAGGGTACTGACTCTACATGCCCATCTAGCACGGGTATAAATAGCAGTGTAGATGGTGAGGCACTGCTTTAGGTGAGTAGAGATACAGCAGCACCCTAGGGTTTTACCCTATACAGCTGCTTGCATGCCCAAGCCAAGCCTCTCCCATCTACCCTGAATTTTTAGTAGTGTAGTGTCCTGCTGCCTCCCTGCCACCAGAGCCTTTCCCCTCTGCCTCTCCTTTGTCCCTTCTATCCTCCCATGTGTTGCTACACACCACAGTGTGGACGCCTTTCACTGCGGCAGGAAGCTACACATACCCGACATGCCTCCACAGGTGCAGACGAGGCCTTAGTCTCTCTGTGCATCTGCTCCCCATCTGTAAACGGAGGATAACAGCACATCCCTACCTCATGTATGTGAGGATAAATACATTAAATATTGTGAGCTGCTCGGATGCTATGGAGATGGGGCTTTATAAGTACCTTAGCTGCATAGAACACAAAATGGCTGCATAGAACATAAAATGGCTGCCTGGGCCTTAGAGATTTAAAGAAACAGCGAAACTCAGAAACAGACCCATAACGGTAGACCTGGTCATAAATTTTTCTGTCAGACCATTTTTTCCATCAGAAAATGCCATTTTGTTGAAATCCAAACTTTTTCAATTTCAGCCAAATTTCAGTTTGGAAAAAAAAATGGCACCAGGGAATTTTGATTATGAACTCTCTCTGTGTATCAGACACATTTTCAGAATGGAAGTTTCCATTTTGAAAAGACTTTTCGGTTCAGTTTTTTTTTTAAAAATCATATTACAGAAAATAATATAAAAATCATCAAAATCGGTACAGCACATTTCGGTAGATTTTCCTTAAGAACGTTGTTTCCTGGGAAGTTTCAAATTCTTTTAGTAAATTTCCATTTCAGAAAAAAAAAATGAAATTGCCACATTTCCTGTAAAATTTAAAATCTGATTCCCGCACAGATCTACATAACATAAATTTGATACCAGAATGAAAATTCTGGAGTTTGTCCAGGAAATAATTTTACTTATTTTTTTTCCATAGAGAAATAGGATACTTCTATGGGAAAATGTCACCGACTTACCTTTCATCTCCAATAAATAAATAAATAAATAAATAATGACGCAAACTCTAAAAAAAAGGGGTCATTATAATGGGGCTTGCTGGGGTGTGAATTTGTGTGTCTCCAAACTTATGCTCTCGCTTTCTAAAGCACTGCTCTTTCGATTCTGTAATTTTGCTTCCCTCTTGATCCACCTACACAGGGACATAAATGTAAACCCAGCGTGTAGGGGTGCACCAACACGGAGGAGAAAACAGCTGAATGACTCCATATGCAATCCCTTGAGAGAGAGAGAGAAAAACTTTCATGAGAGAGCAATGGAAACTCCCACGAGATGCACTGTAACACCAAACTGGACTTGGGACACTGTAGTGAAGCGCACTCACTCATGGAGCGCCACCTTGTGTCAGCGCAGGATGCTGCTGCTATCTTCATCTTCAGTGCCTCCTGCTGGTTGCCTGCCTCTGACGCCAGAACTTTTGTGGCTCTGCCCTCCCGCCAAGTCACAAAGTTCAAGCCCCTTCTGGGGTATCACCAACACATCCAAATGAATCTGAAGCCATCTCCTTGTCCTTACGCAAACCCTATCTCGGGGCTTCTGCTGCCCCCATTATCCCACTAACCCTGGGCTTCTCTCAGCCAGGGAGACTTGCCTCTTTTGTAGCCTCCCCCTCAACTGAGCTCTGTCATGTCCTTATTTTGGCTTAGATCCACCCCTTCTGGCTGGGAGCCAATGAGCTACTAGCCCCTGCCCCCCGGTGCAGAGCATGACTAATTCGATGTATTTGCTAGCCTTGCAGGTGAGGGAGGTTAAGCCCCATTGTGTGCACATACATATGACCCAGTGCCCCTGCTGACCAGCAGTCAGGTGACCTGGGGTCCTGTGACTGCTTGGAGGCAACACTTCTAATAAGAGGTCACCGGCTGGATCAGAGAGGGAGGCATTGGGTTACGGGAAGGATCCGGTGGGCTCTCCATCTCTGCCATGCGGCAGGTTTATTAGGAGATGTTAGGATGGGGCGTGAACTGGAGTGTTTGAAGCTGGAGCAAGGAGGGATTAGAATCCAGAGCTTAGGGTCAGAGCCGGAGTCATGGTCTGTGGTGCTTTCTTGGGATGCCCAGGATTATGGGTTACCTTGTTAGCCCCCACTGCCTCAGCAACAGAGACTTGTTGGTGCTAACTTGGGTGCAAACTCCTTGTCTGTTAGCCATCCAAACAAGCTCCTTGGAAGCTCTGCCAGCCTCTACTTCACCTAGCAGGTTAACTTTAGGTGCTCCCCAATCAGGAGCACCGCCAGCTTTTCTGCCGCCCTAGGCGGCGGAAGTTCCCGCCCCGAAATACCGCCGCGGTCGCTGACCCCGGCAACCGCCTAGGTCGCCTAATGGGTTGCGTCGGCCCTGTCCCCAATCCCTGAGCCCCCCTGAAGAGCATTACCCTGTAGTGTACAGCCCCTGATCCTGGACACCCACAGAAATGACCAAGTTTGCTGTCTCCCGCCTGTTTGGTTCAGCTGCGGATTCACACTTCATATTACTGCACTGAGATGGCTACCGAGTAAAAAGAGCATACGTTTATTAACACAGGACAGAGATGCACAGATTCGAGGGACTATTGAGTACAATCATGGAAACAGTGGCAGTCACAGATGAAACAAAAGGGGAACACGCGTCGAAGAGACTAATCACAACTTTTGACATCTAAAACCTTTCTCTAAGGTAAGTTTTCCACCTAAAGCGACCGCTCAGCATCGCCAGCTCCCAGAGCCTGGATCCAATATGCAAAAAGTGCTCCTGTTTTTGTTCCCTAGGTGATGGATAACAAAGGGGTTCTTCCCCTGCTCCTTATAGTCCACAAAACCTTTGAAATGTGTCCTTTCGAGTGTACCCCCAGATCCTCTCCCCCGCTCTTGTGCCTTGCTGTGCTGACACCAGGCTGCTGTCTCATCCTCCTGTTAATTGGTTCTTCCTGTTTACCTCAAATGTAAATGAGATCCCATTGTATTTGGCTTTTCTTGCTTAATTCACATCAGAGCTCTGGGCAGACGGGTGACTCAACATTCCTTTGTCTGGGGAGGCTTTGTTCATCATCCCTGCCTGGTTACCTAGTTTAAATGTATTTTTAGGGCATTCACACAACATCCGTACATACCTCTCACAATGCCTATAGCTAGGCTATAAGCTGTTATGCGATGCCCTGCACGATATGCTTTATAGAGAAATACTATGACAGCCATGTGTTAGATGTAGTGAGTTTGTCAGGCCTGATAGGAGTTGCTGTGACATGTCCTTGTATCCTGTGCCAGTTGGCATTGAGGGGCTCACAGGGTCAGCGCTGAAGTCAGGGACCAGGAGCCAGGAACTGGAGCCTAGGGTTAGAGCTGGAGTCAGGAGCCATAGGCGAGGGTCTGAGCCAGGATAAACTGGAGTGAAACAGACTCAGTCTGGGGGCTGTGTGGGAACAAGGCTGGAGAAGGACTGGAAACAATGGAGGAGCAAGGCAGGCACAGGGGTGATCGTCACTGCAGGCAAAGCATTGAACAGGCAGCAACCTGCTGGACTTAAGAGCATGCTTGCTGGCTCCCTTCAACCAGTCAGGAGGTTTTGGTGTAGCCCACTGGGCTCATTGGTCTGCCTGGAGACTGAACTAGCTAATCCCAGACTCAGCTGCAGGCCTCATTCCTGGCAGGAGATGCCTACAGAGAACGGGAGTAGAGGCCTTCGGAAAGACTTGCCGGCAGATCCTGAGTTTCAGGAAGGAAATAGAGTCTGTGAATGATGGGCTCTGAGTTGAGTTGGCGCCGATCAGTTTTGCTAACTAAAGACAACCCAGAAGAAAGGGACAGAAATTATGTCACTGTCAGAGGGGTTGTCCCCACTGGCTCATAGCTAGAAACTCTTAGGAGTGGCCTGAGTAAACTCATATGACAGTGGTCCATGTTCCCATCCAAGAGACTTGTCAACTCACAGCACCACATATGGAAATATGCCTATTGCATAGAAGTGGAAGGGACCCTGAAAGGTCATCAAGTCCAGTCCCCTGATTTTGCCCTGATTCCTAAGTGGTCCCCTCAAGGATTGAACTCACAACCCTGTATTTAGTAGGCCAATGCTCAAACCACTGAGCTATCCCTTCCCCAATCAGTATGCAAGTGATGATTGTTAAGAAGCGTTTTCTTTGTCTGTATATATGTAAAATAGTTAAAATGCCAGGCGAGGGAGCTGCTCAAGAATACATAACATAGTTTCTGGGAAAGGAATGCTGGGTGAACATTGTCACTTGATAATTGCCTTATTTTGTTCAATCCTTCTGAAGTACCTGGCAGTGGCCACTTTCAAAGACAGGATACTGGTCTATATGGACCACTGGTATGACCCAGTATGGCCATTCTCATGTTCTTAGAGCTGGTCAAAAAATTTCTGCCAGAAAATGCCGATTTGTTGAAATGAAAAAGTTTTGGAGGAACGTGTTGATTTTATCTAAATTTTCAATGAAAAATCATTCAAATGTTTCATTTTGATAAGGTGGAATCCCTTCATTTTCACATAAGCTATCCTATAAGATAAAGTCAAAACAAAGCATTTCAATAAAACTATTTCGATATTTGCAAAACCTATTTTTTTTTTTTGTTTGGAAATGTCAGAATTTCCCATGGACTAGAAATTCTGAGCTTTGCCGAGCTCTAGTTCCTGGATTTTGCAGGACCAATACAACTTCTTGTGCACGGTAACTAGCTTCCTCTTAACATGGTCTCAGATGTGCAGCTCTTTACATTAGCACAGCACTGAACAACACCAGAGGGGCTGTAGGCCAGTGAACGAATTTCTGATCTGTGGAGTGGCTAGTTCATCAGGTGATTGGCTGACTGCCCTTGGCTTTTCTGAGTCTTCCTGGCCATATCACAACCGTTGTTGATGTTCTGCTTCCAGGCAAGTCTCACTGTACTAACTTCTTCATCTGCCACATAATCTCTTGTACCTAAAGTACATAACACCTTATGCTCAGTGACATTTTCTGCTTGGCTCCCCAAAGATGTCCTTAGCACATCTAGACATCTTCTCTGAGCTGAAGTTTAATAGCAGTTCAGGTTTCAAAAACTTGCTTGATAAGACAATCAGGTGCTGCGGACAGTGGTATTTTCAGTCTCGGATGGTACCCGAGCTGGGAAGTTATATAAAGCAAGATAGAGTGGGATGGAAGGACCAAAGACATCTGCAGCTGCACCAACGTTGGAGGGTTATGCCGAGCAGTTCTTTGAGAGTTCTTTGAGATCTGTACCTCCACCCGGCACCCTGCCAATGTGCCATGGGGGGAAATACTTTCCCACGTCCCCCTTAGGTCCTGATTCTGATATCTCCCATTATGTGTTATTTATGTGTATTGCTGGAGCACTTAGGAGCCCCAATCATGGACCAGGCCCCCCTGATTTAGGTGCTGTACAAACACAGAAAACAGGGTCTATATTGGTGTCATCCCACTGATCTCAATGGAGTTACTCCTGATTGACGTTGGTGCCTGTGAGATCAGAATTAGATCCCGTTCAACCCTGTGCATTTCAGCCAGATTCCTCTTATCCCCTTAACTGCCTGAGATACGATTGGTTTTAAAGGAGTCGCTCCGGGTTTTTCTCTCAGGCAGTCAAATCACTTTATTCCCATTCACATAACCAGAAATTACAGCCTCCTAGGCCAACCATGCAAGATTTACCACAACCTTCCTCATCCCTGTGCCCATGCTATTTGTCTGTTTCATCTCTCCGATGCATCTTGTCATTAAATTAGTTTTGTGAACCTTCTGCCGGGAAGGGGGGGGACTGAATTTTGGTCATTCTCCTAGTATTAGGGGGGTTGATCCCCCTATTGGCTGTATACAAACAATCATTAATAATAAATAACTTTGTTATGTACTGGTCCTCCTGTATAAATAGCTACCTTCCCCTCTGCAAGATGTGTCCAGAAACCAGCTGGAGGACAACTCAACTAATTAATACAATAATAGATGTTAGAGATGAGAGAAACTACCCATCTAGTCTTTCCATCTCCATCCCTTCAAGTGATGGGTATTGATCCTTCAGGTATTCTCTCCATTGTTATATTCAATTTAGGATTAAATGCCACGTGTAATGAGACTTTCATCTCAAAACGGTTCCACGTGCAATAGATCGCACTAGTAGGAAAAAACATCCTGGTGGTTATTCCACCTTATCTTATTCTTTGTCATTACTCCTAGTTACACCTCCTGCTACAAATCTTCTGCCTTGGGGCCAATTTCTGCCCCTTATACGCATGTAATTTACACCCTTCAAAAGCTTACATTCATTTCTCATCTCCTCCTTTGCTGTCATTAGCCAACCTACACACTTCTAACTCTATTAACCTGCCCTTGGATTCTTTAATTAAGTCGGTTTCACTGTCTAGCTACCATTTGGCACAATGAGATCTCGTCGGAGTTTCCAAACAGCATTTCAGCAAGAGATAGATACATTGTCATATGCAGACGCTATGATGAAACATCAGATGACCTTTTAACCCACTCAGCAAAGTCTTTGCGGACCCCATTGGTAGGCAGGTGAAACAACGATAAACACAAATGAAAGCAAGTTAGGTAGATCTCTGGAGCATATTAATAATTAAAGTTGCACAAAATATAAAGTGCATTGGGCTCTGGCCGAATGTTATTCACCCACCAGGCAGTCAGGTTAGTCTGAAGTGACATTCTTAGCAAATGCAAAGCTGCTATGCTGAAGTCAGGACATAGAATCGTAGAAGATCAGGGTTGGAAGAGACCTCAGGAGGTATCTAGTCCAGCCCCCTGCTCAAAGCAGGACCAATCCCCAACTAAACCATCCCAGCCAGGGCTTTGCCGAGAGAGGACCATTGCAGTTAGCTGGGCCAAGGCGGGATTGGGTTGGCTTTGGAGTTACTAGCACAGCGAGTCCCGTTCCTGGAGACTCACTGTTAGTCTTTAAGGTGCCACCAGACTCCTTGTTCCTGGAGAAGCACCCCAGGGGATTGTTAGGGAGGGTTGCCATTTTTGCATAGAATGTATTAATTATTAATAATAATTATTATTAATGGCTTTTCATCCAAAATGAAAGTTTTTAGGACCTTTTTCAGTTTTTCAACCAAAAACCGGAATTGGAAACTTTCAACTTTTTCCTGTAAAAGTTTCCTAGTTTGGGTTAAAAAAATGGTTTTCGTACACTGACCATTTCTCAGTTTTCCGTTTTGATTTTTTGTCAGGAAACGATCATTTCAATGGGGAAAACACTAAAACAAAATTCAATTCCCTGCAAAAAAGAACTGGCATTTTCCAGATGCTACTTCTGACCTTTCCCTGCTGGAACGTGGCTCGGTCGGGAGTCAGGACCTGTTCTCCCACTGATTCCTGTCCGGATTCTAGGACTTCATGGCAGACTCCACAGGCACACGGCTAAAGTATAGGTACGAGCATGCAGAACACAAGCCTCCAAGATGTAATGGACACACAGGCAGCTCAACATTTCTCTATCTGCCCACCCAGTATCACATTCAGCCTGTTTCCATTCTCTTCCTTTTCCCCTCTGCTCATAGCTGACCTGTCTCCCATCCTATCACATCACTCTCTCCTCCTCCCTCTTCTTCATTAACACCCTCTCCCGATGACAGGATGATGCCCGTGTCCATTAGACACAGAGAAGGAAGGCTGTTCTTTCATCCCCTGAGGAACTCACTCTGTGCACAGGACCAAAGCTCTGCACATTTGCCACTTATCGCTGGGCTAAAGCACAGAAGACCTGCAGAACTGTGTCAGTTTTTCCCACGCACACAGCCAAAGCCCGGCCCAGGGGGCTTCTGAAGTTCACTGCGTGAGTCCCGGCAGAGTCTGAGGAAAATGGAAGCTCCAGAGACGTTTGGGGCTTTGCTTTATCTAACAGCCTGTAAGGATCCACAAGTCTTGAAGCCAGGTCCGGAGGTCCCCAGGCAACCTTTGCATCCTGACTGCCATCTAATGGTTTTCTAGTTCTTAGTGAACTGAGTGTCTAATGGAACCCTGCCCCCACTCCTCCCGAGAGGTATTGCCCACAGGTGTCCTGACTGGAGGAGGGCCTGGCCCCACTGCCTGGACCAGCTGCACTATTTAAGTCAGAAGGAGAGACAAGAAGTTGTCTGCACAACTGGGTGAGTTCCAGGCTGGCTGCTACATCAGATCCTTCCTTCCTTCCTTCCTTCTGGGGCACACGACTTATGAGGAGAGGCTGAGGGAACTGGGCTTATTTAGTCTGCAGAAGAGAAGAGTGAGGGAGAAATGGATAGCAGCCGTCAACTACCTGAAGGGGGGTTCCAAAGAGGATGGAGCTCGGCTGTTCTCAGTGGTGGCAGATGACAGAACAAGGAGCAATGGTCTCAAGTTGTAGTGGGGGAGGTCTAGGTTGGATATTAGGAAACACTATTTCACTAGGAGGGTGGTGAAGCACTGGAATGGGTTACCGAGGGAGGTGGTGGAATCTCCTTCCTTAGAGGTTTTTAAGGCCCAGCTTGACAAAGCCCTGGCTGCGGTGATTTAGTTGGTGTTGGTCCTACTTTGAGCTGCGGGTTGGACTAGATGACCTCCTGAGGTCTCTTCCAACCCTGATATTCTATGATTCTCACCTGATTCCTGAGCACTGCTCTCCTGACTTGCCCCTGGTTTCTGCCTTACAGACTTATTCTTGATCCCTGCCCTGGTCTCCAACTCCAGGTCTGACTCTTGGCTCTGATATCTGCTTTAACCACCTGGGCTCACCACACAATTCCCAATGGTGATACAACCTCCCCTCCATGTATGATGGGGTTTGGAAGCTGCAGGCACGTTTTGCCCCATCTCTAGATATGGGATCCTAGTTTCTACTTTCTGAGTTAAAGGAACAAGAAGGCAAGAGGAATAAGCAGAACAAAAGACTCTGGAGCAGAGCTGCAGCTGGAGAATGGCGCTCTGACAATTAACACCAGCTGAGGACCTGCCTATTATCTACATACATGGGCTACATCAGGTCTTACTGGGGGAGTTGCTCTGCCAAGCTGGAGCTCAAGGGCTATGCTGCAGATGCAGACAGAGTTTCCATTTGTGTCACCCGTGCATGTCAGAGGACAGGAATAGGCCCCAAGTATGAATGCATTTTGAGACACTTGGTATTGACCAGCATAACAAAACATAGCCTTTTGAAAAACAACACCCCCCCCCCCACTAGCTCCTCTTTGATCACAGCTAGTGCTCATTAGCACAATCCTCCTGCATGAGCTCTTGGCTTGCAAAATCTTTCCACATGTTCAGACCTCTCTCCTGGTGAATGTCTCATAATTAGCAGTGTTTGAACGACTCATCTTAAGGATGTTTTTCTTTGTCAGACTTTGCACGGAGCCAATCATTTCCCTTGAAGTCCATCTGACCCGAGGACCAGGCCGAAAATGAGGACTCCGCTTTCACGGAATTTTCTTTCCAATGCAATTTAATGGCAACTGCTTTTCTGGGAGGGCACTTGCATAATTAATTACCCATGTGCATCCTTCCCTAAGTAAAGAAGGAGACTCAAGTCCATTTATCCATTTCAGGATAATTAAGGCTACTTCTGGGTCATCTTGCTGAGAGACCTAACTGCTCCAAATATTGTGAAACCCAAGTGTTCAAAATTCATGAGTCAGGCTGCAAAAAAAATCATGAGTTAATAAAAATAATAAACACTGGGTTCTTTTGATTTGCTTTCTGGTTTCTGAGCCTTTGGGCTTTCACTCGGGTCACATTTTCAAGCTTTTCTCTGCAAACTCAATCGGGAGGGTGTGACATTCCCCTGGTGTTATCTGGACCGGTGATCTGCCAGGTCATTCCAATCCTTGACTCTGGGATCCAGCCTTACCCTGCTCTGCTGTGAGAACCCCCACTCCTGGGCTGTTCATGCACAGCCTCTGGCATGTAAGCTACTTGGATTGTGCAATTGAATGATACTAGACAATATCTCTGGTCCCAGACACAACCCTAGATACCTCCGTCTTGCAGTGTCCAGTTATTCCCGCTGGACTCTGCAAGCTTATATGAGTTCATCAATTTAACAAAGAAATTGATATGTACCGGGCTTGTTCTCCCAAGGGAAGTCTCTGACACACAGCAAACCAAACACCCTGCTTCAGGTAGAATAAATGCACAAATTTATTAACTACAAAAGATAGATTTTAAGTGATTATAAGTCAAAGCACAACAAGTCGGATTTGGTCACATGAAATAAAAGCAAAATGCATTCTAAGCTGATCTTAATACTATCAGTGCCCTTACAAACTTAGATGCTTCTCACCACAGGCTGGCTGGTTGCCCTTCAGGCAGGCTCTCCCCTTTGATCAGCGCGTCAGTCGCTTGGTGGTGGTGTCTGTAGATGGAGGTGGAAGAGAGAGGAAGAGCATGGCAAACATCACTCCCTTTTATCATGTTCTTTCTTCCCTCTTGGCTTTGCCCCCCCCTTCAGAGTAAGGTGAGCATTACCTCATTGTAGTCCCAAATTGGTGGGAAGGGAAGGGGGGTGACTCACTCAAGAGTCCAACAGCTCTTTTGTCTCTGCCTAGGCCAGTGTCTTTTGTTCCTATGAGGCTGGGCTGGGTTTGTCCCATACATGCCCTGATGAGGTGTGAACTGCCCTTCTGTTCCCAGAGGGAACGTGCTCAGGTACAAGCCAAAAGGTGATGTCTCAATTTGCTGGTGTCTCCCGCTTCTCCTGGGATACGAAAATCCCATCAGTTGCTTACATCATCCCCAGAAATAAAGTTTCCATTGGCGTTGAACAAGCCAGACTAGAAACCAGCTCACTGTCCCAGAGCTGCACTAGCTCTGCTAGCGCTAAGAGGAAAAACTTGCTTTTGTCTCTGAAGACAGCAGATAAGACTCAGAAACTCACTGGAAAAAACAACAACAACAACAACAACCTGGAGTAAGCAGGGGTCACTCACTTTTTCTGACCATAATTGCACCTTAAGTAATTCAGTGAGCCTGGTCATTACTTCCTGGTTTTGGAATGGAAGAGCCCTGGGAAAAGGGCATATGAGATGCACATGAAATAGCAGAAGCAGTAGTTGGAGCATATGAAAATAAATAAGAGGGACGAATGGAGTGATCTGAATTAATCATTAATAAATAAGCACTAAGCAATGAGTGTCTTTCTCCAAGGATCCCAAATGCTCCACAAATATAAACTAATTTAGGCCTTATAATCCCCTTGTGTGGCAGGTAAGTGATTTAAGAGTTCATAACACCAGGCAGTGAGAGCAAATAAGGCAGCCGTCCGATACCATGATGCATCAACACTACGCAGCCGTGTAGGAGAGAAAATGGAATGTACTGTGTCCAGCTGAAACAGCAGAGGGATTTTAAAAGGGTGGGGGAAGGGGAGGGAGATCTCTGTAGAGCTGGTCCACAAATGCCAATTATTTTGTGTAAGAAAATTGTTGGGGAAAAAAACTGCTTTTAGCTTCCCATGAAATATTTCCATTTTTAATGTAAAGCTGGGGGGAAAAAACAGTTATAAGAAAAATCAGAAAAATATTTAGTAAAAACTTGATTAGAGAAGTGAAGTTGTGGAACAGCCTTCCAAGGGGGGTAGTGGGGGCAAAAGACATATCTGGCTTCAAGACTAAGCTTGATAAGTTTATGGAGGGGATGGTATGATGGGATAGCCTAATTTTGGCAATTAATTGATCTTTGACTATTAGCGGTAAATATACCCAATGGCCTGTGATGGGATGTTAGATGGGGTGGGATCTGATTTACTACAGAGAATTCTTTCCTGGGTGCTGGCTGGTGAGTCTTGCCCACATGCTCAGGGTTTAGCTGATCACCATATTTGGGGTTGGGAAGGAATTTTCCTCCAGGGCAGATTGGCAGAGGCCCTGGGGGGTTTTCGCCTTCCTCTGCAGTGTGGGGCATGGGTCACTTGCTGGAGGATTCTCTGCCCCTTGAAGTCTTTAAACATAAGTTGAGGACTTCAATAGCTCAGACATAGGTTAGGGATTTGTTACAGGAGTGGGTGGGTGAGATTCTGTGGCCTGCGTTGTGCAGGAAGTCAGACTAGATGATCATAATGGTCCCTTCTAACCTTAAAGTCTATGAGTCTATGAGATTTTTCCAAAATCAAAACCAGAAGATGTATACTGGAAATTTTATGAAAAACTGAAATCAAACTCCAATTGTTTCAAAACCTGTGTCTCTGAATGCAGAAGGAATCAAACAACAGGAAACAGTTTCTTTTGCTCACAGCACTGCGGGCGCACTTTTCAGCCTACACCCGGACCCGAAAACCTCTTCCCACGTTTCTTCCAGAGTCAGTGACCATGGCTTTTAGCTGCTCCTTTCGGGTCCCTTTCAACCTGTCTCTGTTCATGTCCCCTACCTGTTCTTATCTCCTCACCTAACACACACCTCTACCCAAAACAAGGCTCAGTCAAAAACTGGTCAGGTTCACAGACCCCTTGTGTCTAAGGCTAGGTCTATACTACCCGCCTGAATCGGCGGGTAGAAATCGACCTCTCGGGGATTGATTTATCGCGTCCCGTCGGGACGCGACAATCGATCCCCGAATCGGCGCTCTTACTCCACCAGCGGAGGTGGGAGTAAGTGCCGCCGACAGAAAGCTGCAGAAGTCGATTTTGCCGCCGTCGGCTGCGATACGTCGAATTCAGCTACGCTATTCACGTAGCTGAATTTGCATATCTTAAATCGACTCTCCCCTGTAGTGTAGATGTACCCTAAGGTAGCTGTTCATGCTTAGGCCTAGGCTACACTACAGAGTTAGGTAGATGTAGGCCACCTTAGAATCATAGAATATCAGGGTTGGAAGAGACCTCAGGAGGTCATCTAGTCCAACCCCCTGCTCAAAGCAGGACCAACACCAACTAAATCACTGCAGCCAGGGCTTTGTCAAGCTGGGCCTTAAAAACCTCTAAGGAAGGATATTCCACCACTTCCCTAGGTAACCCATTCCAGTGCTTCACCACCCTCCTAGTGAAATAGTGTTTCCTAATATCCAACCTAAACCTCCCCCACTGCAACTTGAGACCATTACTTCTTGTTCTGTCATCTGGTACCGCTGAGAACGGTCTAGCTCCATCCTCTTTGGAACCCCCTTTCAGGTAGTTGAAAGCAGCTATCAAATCCCCCTTCATTCTTCTCTTCTGCAGACTAAATAATCCCAGTTCCCTCAGCCTTTCCTCATAAGTCATGTGCTCCAGCCCCCTAATCATTTTTGTTGCCTTCCACTAGACTCTTTCCAATTTTTCCACTTCCTTCTTATCGTGTGGGGCCCAAAACTGGACGCCTTGCATCGACCTACTTGTGCATGTGGCTATACTTAAATCTGTCTCCCACTGATGTATGCTTTACGGCAATGAAGGAACACCTCCCCGAATGGAGTTGAGTCACGGTCGATGTTCTGAGGTTGATGCAGCGTGAATGTAGACACTGTATTATCTATGTTGACCTTAACAGTCCTACAGCAGCTGTCCCACAATGCCCGACGCTGACCGCTGTGGTCACAATTGTGAATTCCACTGCCCAGGGGTCATGGAGACTGGCAGCCCTCCCTTTTGCCCCCTTTAAAAATCACCCAAACATTTGAAATGCCTTTTCATAGAATCATAGGGTTGGAAGGGACCTCAGAAGGTCATCTAGTCCAACCACCTACTCAAAGCAGAATGAATCACCAATTTTTGCCCCAGATCCCTAAATGGCTCCCTCAAGGATTGAACTCACAACCCTGGGTTTAGCAGACCAATGCTCAAATCACTGAGCTATCCCTCCCCCTTCCTGAGTGTCCAGGTTGGGGAGCACACCTAGCAGCTCTCCATGGTTGTGTGCAACTGCCCAGCTGACGATGATGGCTACAGGCTCCAGATGCGCTCTGGTCAGGAGTAGACCGGAGATATCGGATCTCCTGGGCCTGTGGGGAGAAGAGGCTGTGTAGGCCCAACTACGGACCAGCTGTAGAAATGTGGCCATCTCTGAGCAGATTGCAGCGGGGGTGCTGCAGCAGTGCCATATGAAAGCAAAGGACCTGGGGCAGGCTTACGACAAGGCCAGCGAGGCCAACTGTCAAGCCAGTGCCAAGCTGAAGAGCTGTGACTTTTACAAAGTGCTAAACAGTCTGTTCCACCTTGTATTTAGTTGTAATCCTCTGACTACCTTTCCCAGACCTGAAAAAGAGCTCTGCATAGCTTGAAAGCTTGTCTCCTTCACTAGCAGAAGTTAGTCCAATAAAAGATATTTCCTCCCTCAGCTTGTTTCGCTAATGAACCCACAACAGACAAGTATAAATAAGGAACCAGTTCAAGCAATTCTGTGCAAGCTGATCACATCTCTAGACTCTGCAGCTCTCCACAAGTCGCTGTCACACACTCTGTCATTTTAGACCAGAGCATATCCATCCAAGTATCCAGGTATTATCCCAGCCTAAATTGCAAATGTCTGCCAAAAGAAAACCAAAGCAATTAAACAGCACCACTGTGGCCAACATCAGGCATTCAAAAATTGTGAGTCAGCCCCCCAAATCGTAAGACTGGCTTTAAAAATGAGATTTTGAAGAATAATAAATGTTGAAGTCTTCTTCTTTGTCTTCTGGGTTCTGAGCATTTGGGCCGCACCTGGGTCACATTCTCAAACTTTTCTCTGCAATCACAAGAGCTAGAAACTTAAAAAAAAAAAAAAAAAAAATCTGAGAGTCTCATCTAATCATGTGATGCTAGGAGTTGGGTCTTTGAGCTAGCCACCAAATATCATGAGACTTGATAAAATTGTGAGAGTTGACAACACTGCCATGCAGGGGTGGCTCTATGTATTTTGCCACCCCAAGCACAGCAGTCAGGTGGCTTTCAGCGGCGCACATGAGGGAGGTCCGCTGGTAATGCAGATTCGGCGGCATGCCTGCGGGAGGTCCGCCGGTCCCGCACCTTCGGCGTACCTGCCTCCGAATTGCCACCAAAACTGCTGGACCGGTGGACCTCCCGCAGGCATGCTGCCAAAGGCACAACGTCTATTAAAGTCAAAGGAAGTTGGTGCTCAGCATCTCTCTGGATCTCACCCCAATACTAATCTTAGCACTTATACAGCACCACCCATCTGAGGATCTTAAAGCTCTTTATTACCTTGAATTGATTAAGCTTCTCATCTCCATGTAAAATAAGGAAGTATCATTATACCCATTGTACAGATGGAAGAACTGAGACAGAGAATTTAACTGAGTTACTCAATATTATGCAGGGAATCGGGGTCAGACTTTGAACTGCAACTTAAATATACTGATTAGAGCTGATCAAAACATTTTTTTCTGTCATAAACAATATAATTTTGCGTGGAGAAATTTTGTTTTTAACACAATGTTGTTTTGTTTTCTTTTCATTTCAAAATTTTAAAAAACAGGGGAAATCTTTTTGGAAGGGTATTTAATTTGCTTTTTCATTTTGAAATTATAGGAACAGGTGCACCTCCTCTAACCGTTTTACTTTTTCTCCCTAAAAAAGTGGGGGGAAAGCTTGTTAAAAGTGGGTTAAAAACTGTTCCTTTCCCTTTTCAAAGCAACACTTTCTCTTTGCAGCAGTCAGTTTTGAAAGTATGAATGGCTGAAAGTGCCTTTACTGTCTTCTAACTGGCGAAAGTTGGAAGGTAGTCAGAATGTGTGCAAAAGTAGGTTTTCTACATTTTGTTAGATTTGCAACTTTTCTCGTGGAAAAGCATTTTTTCCCCAATAGCAAAATTCCAAACAGGGGGGTTCCCTGCAAAAACTCCAGGGGGAAAAATTCCCATTGTTTAGCCAGCTCCATTCCTGACTACTTGTCACTTCTCTTACCACAAGAAACTGCTGCTTCCTAGGGGACTGAATTAAATTTGATAAGCAGGATTTCAGACATTAAGTCACATTTGCTTTTTTTTAGCATCTAATTGATGTTTTGTATTTTTCGTTCGCTTCAAACAGATCCCTGGGTTTTCACCAGGGTTCATCACACTTGTCAGACTGAGCCGGTTCCCTCGATCAGATTCATTTTTAAGTCATGATTTGAGGTACAATCAGCAAACAGCACAAGTCAACAACACAAGGCCATGACAAATTGCAGGTCATTGCTTAGTACCAGGCTGCTAGGACAAGAGGAGCTCTTGGATGCAGCTGTTTATAAATCTTAACATTCCATGGTAATCACTTTTTCCTGTCCTCATGAATATTCATTGGACAAGGCATCATCAGCCCACCACCTCAGTTTGAATGTGCGAGTGCATATGCTCCTTCATTAAGTCCCACCGTGTTCATACGTTATGGACAATGCTTTATTTTGAGCTAATACTGCCTTGCAGAGGTGAGCAAACATTACCACTTCCCGTCAGGGAAACTGAGGCAAAGCAAGGTTAAGCAACGTGCCCGACGGCGCCAGTAAATCAGTGGCAAAGTCAAGATTAGACCTCAGCTTCCAAGTGTGTGTGTGTGACTTGCTGGACTACATTGAAGCGGCTCTGTTCATGGCGGGATTCCAGCCTTAGTGTCACTCCATCGCATACTGTCTGCACTCTAACCTCCAGGCCTGGCCACCACCATGGCTCTGACCATTAGCCCCCGACCGCCTGCATCTCCGTCATGATCCGAGCAAAGGAAACTGCACCATGTCTGCCAACTCCTCCACGATGTCCATCCTGCTTCAACTCTTCATCCATACGTCGGTCTCAGGGTATCTGTCCTGGGCGGTGAGTGCAGCTTGTGTAGACATATCTGAGATAGCTTTCATCTAACCGGCTTGGGTACTGGTAGCATGAAACCATGCTGCTCATGTGGATGTAACCCTCAGTCGAACCCTGGGCCAGCATGGTGACAGTGGGGCTATTCTACGCGGTGAAGTTGGGTGTAGTGGAGCTGTGCGCCAATTGCACGTTGTTGAGTCCGTGATGTCTCACCTGTTCCAGTGGCTGTTTCTAGACGGTGAATAGAACTAGCAGGACAATGTGGGACTCCACGAGGGAGGGGTCTAGTGGTGGAGGTGCACTTTCCCATCACTACTCATTAGACACATTCCTCCAGGAAGGACTCAAACCATTTTAGCACATTCCCTGACCACCTCTCTCCAGCTGGACAGCGGTATCTCATGACTGACAGCGTCAGGTGCTGCCGAGAGGTCCAGGGGGATGCGGGTGGATGTCTGCTTTCCATCCGTCATCGGCAGGATTGTTCTATATTGTTGTATCCTCTCAGCACAAAGGGGATCGATTGCAATCCTATTGCAATGAAAGCATCATAACCTCTCCTTCCAAATCAAATCCGGGCATCTCACCATTGACCATGTTGCTGGGCTCGATTTAAAAGGCAAAAGGCATTTTTGATCATTTGGGGAAAAAAAAGCATCTAGTGAAGGATTGGGTGCATGTATCCTGGTTTGTTGTTGTAGAAGTGTTCTAGAGAGTTGGTCTGAACACGCCTGTTTGTTATTGTAGGGTTGCTCGGAGTGCTGGGCTGCACACAGGGCTGGTGTCCTGGAAGCGTTGGGGCTGTGTAGTACGAGAGTGTTAGCGCAGGTGATTTGGGAATGCCAGGTCCCGAGAGCAATTTGTTTTGGTGTGCTGACTCATGCCCAGACTGGGAGATTACCGTCGGGTTGTTCAGAAATGGGCAGTGGTTGTTTGGTTTTATAGAACCCCTGTGATAATGAACACAGCGCTGCAATGAAAGAACAAGGCTGGCTTGTACTGCGTCTTTCCAAATGGAAACCTACCTGATCTGAGCAGCAAAACAACAACAGTGAATGGGGAGAGAACACCCTGGGCCAAAACCATGCCTAAGTATAACGCCCCTTAGTTTTACCTGGGGAATTTGACCCAGGAGTTTGTAAATAAGTGGCAGGAATCACTGTCTGCTGATCAGTGTAGTGATCGCTTAGCAAGGCTTGGTGGATAAGGCACTGGACTGGGACTCAGGAAAACTGAGCTCTATTCATGGGCCTGCTGGGTGATTGTGGACCAGTTACCGCACCTTCCCATGACTCAGTTTCTCCATCTGTCAAATGGGGATAATACTACTGACTTCCTTTGCAAAGTGCATTCAGATCTAGCGGTGAAAAGTGCTATTGTTACTCAGAGCAATTGTGTATTTTTATTGCACAGCGCTAGTATCTCCAGTCAGCTCTCGGTGTGGGGGTGCAGTTAGTGCTTGGCACACACCTGGTTAACTTTAGCCTGCAGGGAATTAAACTCATATTTTATCTCCTGCCTACAGTCTGTTATTCCTTTGGAAGCTGGAGTGTAATGAACTTGCTGTTTGTTATAATTAATAAAAAACCCTATAACTTTAAATTAGATCATAAATCTTTTAATGAAATCCAATACTGCAGTGAATATATTAGCTCTCCCAAGACGTTAGTGCTTCTTCAACGACAGGAGCCAGGCAATTCCTGTTCCAACTAATGCAACCCAGAACGCATCCCCTACGGCACATGCGGGGTATTCCTCTGATGCTTCCTTCTTTCTTGAACATTCCGCTTCCGACTTTACCACAGAGAGTGCAAACTGTCAAATCGCAAAGTAACCCATTGTAACAGGGCCAGCACCCACCTCTCGTGAGCACCCCCCTCTGGTTGGGTGTGTCTGCGTTTTCAGTTCTGGTGACCTCTTTCAGTGGCTCTCAGGCGTTTTTTTCCAGCAACTCAGCCCTCTGGCTGAGTAACACATGTTGTCTACATGTGACCCAGAACAGACCCCTTCCAGGTATACTGTCCACCAGGACCTATCCCAGTACCCCTCTGGTGGCATCTCTCTAGCCTTACCTGGGCTTAGACTTTAAGTAGTCCCACTCCTGGTATGGGCCATATCCCCAGGACTTCCTCCTTGGAGACACTATCTTCCTGTGGCCTTCCCCAGGCTCAGTCCCTACACTGTCCCCACAGCCAACCAGGATCTCCTTCATTGCTCCCCTGGTCCCTGCTAGCAAACTGTCTTTGGCTCAGTCCCAGCAGCCAGCCAGGTGCTCTCACTCCCTCAATCCCTGCCCACAGTGAGTTGTCCTTGGTCCTGCTGCTCTTCCAGCCAGACACACGGTCCTTTCTTCTCCAGCTCAAAGAAACAACTAACTGCTACTCTGTTCTGCAGCTCCTTTTATATGGCCCTCCTGGCCCCTGACTGGCCATTCCAGCAGCCCCTCTGATTGATTGCTTCCTCACTACCACTCTAGGCTGCTTGGAGGACCTCTCCACTGCCCCTTTCTTGGGATGGGTGTGGCAGAACCCTGAGCCCTCCAGCAAGAGGCTTTTGGGCCTAGTCCAACCCATCACACCCATGCCCCAGGAGAATCAGTTTCTGTGCTTTGAAAGTCAGTGTTACATAGAATGCCAGCTCATTGAGGACAGGGACTTTTTGTTCTGTGTACAGCACCTCGCATCATGGGGGGCCTGGTCCATGCCTGGCATTCTTAATTGCTACCATAATACAAACAGGAAATAAAAATGAAAGTGTTGTATAGCCAGCAATACATTCAGGGCTAGCACTTCAGGAGACATTGTGTGAGGACACTATGCCAGCATGGGCCTGGAACTAGAGAGACAGAGAGAACCACACGGTCTATCTGGGTTCAGCAGCCTCCAGAAAGAATCCTCTCTACCAACATCATAACAGACTGAGGCAGAGAATCAAATCTTACCTTCACTCAACCCTCAAACCCAGCCCTTGGCTTCAGTTGTTCAATATCTTCATTAATGATCTGGAGGATGACGTGAATTGCACCCTCAGCAAGTTTGCAGATGACACTAATCTGGGAGGAGTGGTAGATACGCTGGAGGGTAGGGTAGGATACAGAGGGACCTAGACAAATTAGAGGATTGGGCCAATAGAAACCTGATGAGGTTCAACAAGGAAAAGTGCAGAGTCCTGCACTTAGGATGGAAGAATCCCATCCACTGCTACAGACTAGGGACCGAGTGGCTAGGCAGCAGTTCTGCAGAAAAGGACCTAGGGGTTACAGTGGACGAGAAACTGGGTATGAGTCGACAGTGTGCCCTTGTTGCCAAGAACGCTATTGGCATTTTGGGCGGTATAAGTATGGGCATTGCCAGCAGATTGAGGGATGTGATCATTCCCCTCTATTTGACATTGGTGAGGCCTCATCTGGAGTACTGTGTCCAGTTTTGGGCCCCACACTACAAGAAGGATGTGGAAAAATTGGAAAGAGTCCAGCGGAGGGCAACAAAAATGATTAGCGGGCTGGAGCACATGACTTACAAGGAGAGGTTGAGGGAACTGGGATTGTTTAGTCTGCAGAAGAGAAGAATGAGGGGGGATTTGATAGCTGCTTTCAACTACTTGAAAGGGGGTTCCAAAGAGGATGGATCTAGACTGTTCTCAGTGGTAACATATGACAGAACAAGGAGTAATGGTCTCAAGTTGCAGTGGTGGAGCTTTAGATTGGATATTAGGAAAAGTTTTTCACTAGGAGGGTGGTGAAGCACAGGAATGGGTTCCCTAGGGAGGTGGCGGAATCTCCTTCTTTAGTGGTTTTTAAGGTCAGGCTTGACAAAGCCCTGGCTGGGATGATTTAGTTGAGGATTGGCCCTGCTTTGAGCAGGGGGTTGGACTAGATGACCTCCTGAGGTCCCTTCCAGCCCTGATATTCTATGATTCTATGATTCAGTAGGGCTGTGAGCAGGCAAGCCAGAACTAGAACCCAGGCATTCTGAGCCCCAGTTCACTTTGCAATCCACTAGGTAACACAGCCTTCCAATCTTCAGAGACATGAGAATGGCTGGTGTCTCTTCAGTACAGCTCAGCGTTCCCTTAAACATCCCCTATACATTCAGCCCAGCTAGCGTTAAAAAGCTGTCCCTTTATCATTTTCTTTATGACCAAGACGTGACTACAAATCAATGGGAGACTTTTCACGTTCCTGGCTTTATTATCCAAGTACAAACATTTTTTTTTACATCTTCTCATAATTAGCCTTCTGGCCTAAGGAAAAGCAATAAAAACCTCGTTTCCTGAACGTTGTGAATATTATAGAAGAATCGTTCAACAAATGTAACCATTTCCTTCCAGGCAGCTTCCCACCCTAACTGATCATCATGTTTCCTTCCTGGCTGAACCATTTGGGTGGCTTCATTTTGGCAAAGATTTCCTGTCCTTCTTGGGCTTTGTAGTAAAGGTGTCATGTCAAGAAGTGCTGGGAAGAGACTGATGGTTGTTGTCTGGCCCCAGTCTAGGTTACAGACGGTTGATAACTCCGGTCACGTGCTTAGGGTGAGAATCAACAGACTTTAGTGGCTCCTGTCCCAGTGCAGAAATTCCACATGGACACTCATGTGTCTCAAAACATCTTTTCTAAGTTGTGATTGTTCAGATACTATAAGAACATAAGAACAGCCGTACCGGGTCAGACCAAAGGCCCATCTAGCCCAGTATCCTGTCTACCGACAGAGGCCAATGCCAGGTGCCCCAGAGGGAGTGGACCTAACAGGCAATGATCAAGTAATCTCTCTCCTGCCATCCATCTCCATCTCTTGACAAACAGAGGTTAGGGACACCATTCCTTACCCATCCTGGCTAATAGCCATTAATGGGCTTAACCACCATGAATTTACCCAGTTCTCTTTTAAACGCTGTTATAGTCCTAGACTTCACCTCCTCCTCAGGTAAGGAGTTCCACAAGTTGACTGTGTGCTGTGTGCAGAAGAACTTCCTTTTATTTGTTTTAAACCTGCTGCCCATTAATTTCATTTGGTGACCCCTAGTTCTTGTATTATGGGAATAAGTAAATAACTTTTCCTTCTCCACATCACTCATGATTTTATATACCTCTATCATATCCCCCCTTAGTCTCCTCTTTTCCAAGCTGAAGAGTCCTAGCCTCTTTAATCTCTCCTCATATGGGACCCGTTCCAAACCTCTAATCATTTTAGTGTTTGATTGTCCCCAACCGGCACATGGCACCTCAGCCTCTCCGTCCATGAGGAAATCTGGATCTGGATCCCAATTTTGTGGCTCAGGTCAACAGCTATATCCGAACACCCTCAAATGCTGAAGAAGTTCAGGGCAGTTTCTCATGTGTCTCTTAGCTATGACAGCCCAGGCCGAATTCTCAGCTGCAGGAATAGCTGTGACCTCAACACACCAAATCCGCTCTCCAGACAGGGTGGGAAGGAGAGAACAGATTAGGTTCTGGTGGAGAGACCTCCTTTCAGGCCCATACTTGGCTGCACAGACCACAATCAGGGACGCCCCTGTGACAATGCGGTTCTGGCGGAACCCAACTGAGAGCGCCAACTCAGGACAAATTGCTAAAATAGGGCAGTTACAGCCCAAGGCTGGGGTTTTTCCACCTCTAAGGCAAACCAAACCAGCCAGACTAAGACTTCGGTCTCATCCCACTGGCTAACCGCAAGTCTCACAAGCAATCTCCTTAGACACTCCAGTTTCCCAGTATTACCACCAGTGCCACACGTTATGGGGACAAATGGTTATAAAAACCAATATCCCAGTAAAAGAAAAAGGTTCTCTTGATCCCAAAGGACCAAGCCCCAGACCCAGGTCAATATACAAGTCAGACCTTACCCACAAATCACGCTACTGCCAATCCTTTAGAATCTAAAATCTAAAGGTTTATTCATAAAAGGAAAAAGATAGAGATGAGAGTTAGAATTGGTTAAATGGAATCAATTACATACAGTAATGGCAAAGTTCTTGGTTCAGGCTTGCAGCAGCGATGGAATAAACTGCAGGTTCAAATCAAGTCTCTGGAATACATCCCCCGCTGGGATGGGTCCTCAGTCCTTTGTTCAGAGCTTCAGTTTGTAGCAAAGTTCCTCCAGAGGTAAGAAGCAGGATTGAAGACGAGATGGAGATCAGGCATCAGCCTTATATAGTCTTTTCCAGGTGTAAGAACACCTCTTTGTTCTTACTGTGGAAAATTACAGCAAAATGGAGTCTGGAGTCACATGGGCCAGTCCCTGAATACTTTGCTGAGGTACAAGGCGTATCTGCCTTCTCTCAATGGGTCCATTGTATAGCTGATGGTCCTTAATGGGCCATCAAGCAGGCTAGGCAGAGCTAATCTCAGCTTGTCTGGGATGTCACCCAGAAGCATAGCATAAGTTTGCCATACAGACAGTATAGAGCCAATATTCATAACTTTGACTACAAAACTGATACACACATATAGACAGCATAATCATAACCAGTAAACCATAACCTTGTCCTAGACACCCCATTTGACCCCCTTTATACCAGATTTGGGTGCCACTACCGGACCTTGGTTGCAACAATGATCTATATGGTCCCAGTTTATGTCAATAACGTCACANACCGGACCTTGGTTGCAACAATGATCTATATGGTCCCAGTTTATGTCAATAACGTCACAGCCCCTCAGATGAGAAGGGAGGTTTCCAGTGCTCTCCCCCCTTGCCTACCTCTTCAGGTATCAGCCACAATCTGTCCCTGAAGGGGCAAGGTGGGGAGGGGCTTGGAATCATCCATTGCATCAGAAGTCCTTAGGGATGAGTTACTGCTGACACGCACATGGTCTCAACTTGTCCCCAGAGATGCCCACTGCAGCCGCAAACAAAGCTCAGCAGGAAATCCCCAGAGAAGGGTGATTGACAGTTAATCTGTCTGGCCTCTTGGATTTCACATGCTGCACAGTTGCTATAGAATATCAGGGTTGGAAGGAACCTCAGGAGGTCATCTAGTCCAACCCCCTGCTCAAAGGAAGACCAATCCCCAGACAGATTTTTAACCCCAGTTCCCTAAATGGCCCCTTCAAGGATTGAACTCACAACCCTAGGTTTAGCAGGCCAATACTCAAACCACGGAGCTACAGTGGAGCTTTGTTCTGGCAACTGTACTTAGCTTTCACCTTCCTAGCAGCTGGGTAGACCCTAGAGAGACCTGATCTATTGGGTTATTTTGTCTGTCCCCCTGCAGCAGGAAGGGGACGTTAGCATCCTATCTGAATTATTCTCTGTACCTGCAGAGCAAAGGCAAAGCGGAACAGCTTGGAGCACAGCAGGCTTTCTATATTAGGGAAAGTGACAATACCACTCCATCTTTCTGAGCCAATGCAGCCAACCAACCAACCAACCACAAGTACATGGATGCTTTTTCTGGCCCATGGGTCAGAGCACTGGTTAGAGATTTGGGAGACTGGAAGCTCTTTTCTTGTCTCTGCCACTCACCAGCGGAGTGACCTTGGGTAAGTCACTGCCCCTCCCGGGGCCTCAGTTTCCCCTTCTGTAAAATAGGGGTAATGATATTGATCCTCTTTTGTAAAGTGCTTTGAGATCGACTGATGAAAAATGCAACACAAGAACTAAGTGCGAAATAGGGCCTGCAGGGTAGCAAACCACTCCTTGAAGCTGCAAGGAGTTAAGGCATAATTCTGCACTCTCTGGGTAGGTGTCATAGATATCCCAATTTCCCACTATAATTGTCAGTATTCAGGTGGGTTTTTGCCTGGCTAAGGACCTCAGAATTCAGCCCTTTACTTTTAGATGTTGCCTCTTGTTTTCCAGCCCCTGAAAAATTCATCTCCCATCTTTAATTGGAAAACAACAAACTCATCCTTGGGCTTTGCTCATCACTGAAGGTGTTGCAGACTCATCCAGGACCGCCAGGAAAACAGTGCCATAGTTGATGGGCATAAAATTACGAGCCTGAGAATCTGTCACAGAACTCTGCTAACAAAAAGAATTCCCATGGAAACGCCAATGCAGAAGCAAGTGGTGTAGCCCTGCTCTGAGCCATACCTGGGAATGATTTAGGAGTTAATATTCAGCAGAGCTGTATTTCTCAACCTCTTGTTTTAGCACTTGGGAGAGAGATTGGATCCTGGCTGAGATAAAGAGCCACTCTAGCAGATTGAGATACTGGACGCAAAGCAATGGCATGAAAAATGAAGCACTAATTCTCCCAAAGACCCTCTCACTCATCAACCTTCTGGGCACTGCACCTCAGAGTGGGAGCACTCCACTCCAGCGTTAGCAACTCACCGAGTCGTGGCAAGGTGCGGCGTGGTGGAGAACACAGCTCCCTGAAGCCAGAAGGGGAGAATGTGAAGAGTTTGGTGCATGATCAGCTCTCAACAGTTACTTTTTTCCCTTCCGAATCCAGAGCTGGTGGAGAAAGAGTGCAGAACCATCAGCTGCAGGGGACTTGGGTTTGTCCCCAGCAGCCCCCAAAGCTGTAGGCCTCAAAAGCCCTGCTGAGGGTAGATTACACTGGTTAACCTTCCTGTGTATAGCGCAGGGTTTGCATTCAGCTTGTACTTGTACCACTGCCTTAACTTCCACAATCATAGCTTTCATTTTGTGTCAGACTCAGTCTGTAACTGCTGTTCTGGTTGCTACGGTCTGGTCTACACTTAAAAATTTAGATTGGCATAGCTACGCTGGTCAGAAGCAGTGTTCAGCGGCGGCTCCAGGCACCAGCGCTCCAAGCGCATGCCTGGGGCAGCAAACCGTGGGGGGCACCCTGCCGGTCCCTGCGAAGGCGGCAGTCAGGCAGCTTTCGGCGGCTTGTCTGCGGGAGGTCCGCCGGTCCCGTGGATTCGGCGGTGAGTACGCTAAAGCCGCAGGACCGGGGGACCTCCCGCAGGCATGCCACTGAATCCGCGGGACCGGGGACCTCCCGCAGGCGCGCCGCCGAAAGCCGCCTGCCTGCCGTGCTTGGGGCGGCAAAAAAGCTAGAGCCGCCCCGGCAGCGTTCCCTCTCATTTTTCCCATCCATGTGCGGAATGAATTTTGTTATGTGCACCAATATGGAGGTGGCATGTGGCAAGGGTGGGATCGAGGGATTCGGAGTGCAGGAGAGGGCTGGGGCAGAGGGTTGGGGTGCAGGAGGGGGGTGAGGGCTCCAGTTAGGGGTGTGGCTCTGGGGTGGGGCTAGGGATGAAGGGTTCACGGTGCAGAAGGGGGCTCAGGACTGGGGCAGAGGGTTCGGATGCAGGGTGGTGAGGGCTCAGGTTGGGGGTGCGGGCTGCCTCGGGCTGTCGCAGGGAGAGAGGATTAGCCCCAGGGTCGGGGGAGTCGCCGAAGCCCAGCATGCCCCAAGGTCCCCCATCACTGCCCCCACCTCACCCCACACTCGAATGCAGTGTGCACACCTGCACAGCCCTTAGTGGCCCCCTGCATGGTCACACAGGTGTGCACCTTAGAGGGAACGTAGGTGAGAAGTCTGAAAAAGCCACAATCCGCGTAGATGCAGCTATGTCGGTGGAAGAATGCTTCTGTCGCCCTAGCTACCGTCATTCAGAAGGGTGGAGTCCCTTCACCAACAGAAAACCCTCTTCCGTTGGGGTCGGCTACATCTACAGGGTTATGCCGGCCTGGCTGTGCCTCTCTAGTCCATGGAGTGTAAACATACTCTAAGCATGGGGGCAGGTCTCAAAGGCCAGCGCGGGCTAAGCCTCCCCTAACCCAGGCCATGGCCCTGCCCATGTTCTACCCTGAGGCCCTGCCCTCCCTCTTCCTATCCCCTGAAACCGGCAGGTGCTCAGCTCCATCTGACGGCCATGGGCTGGGGTGGCCAAAGGCGGCTCAGACTGGCTCAAGGGTCGGGCCAGCAGCCCAGGGCAGCACTTGGGCCAGCGGCTCCACCTGGGGGTTGCGCCAGCAGCTTGGGCCGGGCAGGCCAGGGCTCCTCCGGCCGCGGGGATCGGAATGGGGCTTGGGGCTCCTCCAACCATGTGTGTGTGTGGGGGGGTGTTCACCCGCGGCCCATGACTCTAAGGCTATGTCTACAGTACCACTTATGTTGCTCGGGGGTATGAATAAACCACCCCCCCTGAGTGACATAAGTTACACCGACATAAGTGCCAGTGTGGACAGGGCTATGTCTGTCGGAGAAGCTCTGCTGTAAACTCTCTTTAGTGTAGCCATAGCCTGAGTAAACCTGCAAAATGTAAACCAAGTGTAACCAATGCAGAGATGTCTGCCTGAGTCTGCAGAGAGCCTGGAATAATAGCTCTGACAACTGTGAATTCCCCTTTTTAGCCCAGTGAGGGCTTAACATGGATGCTCTGGGCTGATCATTGAAACGTGAGCATAATTAAAACTGTTTCATTGTTCATGTGAAAAAAGAGGAGGGGGGGAATCACTTATCTGCACAATCTACTGAGCCACATCTTGCTTGGGTGCCTCAGCTGGGTGGTATTTGAGAAGCACCATCTCTTTTATGTCCCCCCAGCCAAGCAGGAGCCCAACCCCCAGAAACACAGCCGACCCCCATTGCATGTCAAGGCCAGTCAAGGAGGAGCCAAGACCAAGCTGCGTAGTGGTTTCTCAACCAGCAGAACCCATCATGCTTCAAGGTGCGGAAGTTGGGATTTGGTTTTAAATGCCTTTAAACGCATTCAGTAAAGATTGTAAAGTACCGTCTTTGTAGAAGTTCCCAGTTTTTTTCCTCAACCACAGCACGTGACCAAATTCTTTGCTTCTTTGGGCATCAGCACCACCAGCTGGGGGTGCGCATGGCATCAGGGGAAACATAAGAACGGTCATATTGGATCAGACCAAAGGTCCATCTAGCCCAGTATCCTGTCTACGGACAGTGACCAATGCCAGGTGCTTCAGAGGAAACGAGCAGAACAGATAAACATCAAGTGATCCATCCCCTGTCACCCATTCCCAGCTTCTGGCAAACAGAGGCTAGGGACACTATCCCTGCCCATCCTGGCTAATAGCCATTGATGGACCTATCCTCCAGGAATATATCTAGTTCTTTTTTTGAACCATGTTATAATATTGGCCTGCACAACATCCTCTGGCAATGAGTTCCACAGGTTGACTGTGCATTGTGTGAAGAAATACATCCTTTTGTTTGTTTTAAACCTGCTGCCTATTAATTTCATTTGTTGACTCCTAGTTCTTGTGTTATGAGAAGGAGTAAATAACACTTTATTTAAACAACAACAAGGAGTCCAGTGACACCTTAAAAACTAACAGATTTATTTGGGCATAAGCTTTCATGGGTAAAAAAAACACTTCTTCAGGTGCATCTGAAGAAGTGTTTTTTTACTCATGAAAGCTTATGCCCAAATAAATCTGTTAGTCTTTAAGGTGCCACTGGACTCCTTGTTGTTTTTGTGGATACAGACTAACACAGCTATCCCCTGATACTTAACTTCCTTATTTACTTTCTCTACACCAGACATGATTTTATAGACCTCTATCAGATCCCCCTTTTCCAAGCTGAAAAGTCCCAGTCTTATTAATCTCTCCTCATGTGGAAGCTGGTCCATACCCCTAATCATTTTTGTTGCCTTTTCTGTACCTTTTCCAATTCTAATACATCTTTTCTAAGATGGGGCTAGCACATTCAAGATGTGGATTTATACAAAGGCAATATGATATTTTCTGTCTTATTATCGATCCCTTTCCTAATGATTCCCAACATTTTGTTCACTTTTTTTTGACTGCCGCTGCACATTGAGTGGATGTTTTCTTAGAAATATCTACAATGACTCCAACATCCCATTCTTGAGTGGTAACAGCTAATTTAAACCTCCTAATTGCATATGTATAGTTGGGATTATGTTTTCCAATGTGCATTACTTTGCATTTATCAACATTGAATTTCATCTGCCATTTTGTTGCCCTGTCACCCAGTATGGTGAGATCCCTTTGTAACCCTTCACAGCCTGCCTGGGACTTAACTATCTTGAGTAGCTTTGTATCATCTGCAAATGTTGCCACCTCGCTGTTCACCCCTTCTCCCAGAATTCCATTCTCTTTCGGCTCTGCAGGGCTGAGCCACACAGATCTGCCCCAAGAGCCAGTAGGGGATGATCAGGTGGCTCACACCCAAAAAGCAACCACAGTTTTTCAGCCTCAGTGACTCTCCGACGAGAGTAAGGAACATATCAAAACAAGACAACATTAACGTACAGTCGCTGTGAAGGAAAGTGCCGTGGCGGCGGTACAGGCCATCACATACTGAAACCGCTCTCCAGAATGACTGCCCTCACATCCGGGCAGCAGGCAGAATCTTTAGAAATGGGAATGTGCAGTATGGTTTGAGCATTTGCCTGCTAAACCCAGGGTTGTGAGTTCAAACCTTGCGGGGGCCACGTAGGGATCTGGGGCAAAATTAGTACTTGATCTTGCTAGTGAAGGCAGAGGGCTGGACTCAATGACCTTTCAGGGTCCCTTCTAGTTCTATGGGATAGGTATATCTCCATATATTATAACAAGTTGTTCCCTTACGTAGATACACAAGGGCCAGGCACAGAGAGAGTGCCATTTTATTGGGCCAGCTGACTCCCAGAATCACGAGATTGGTTTCAATGTCATGAGATTTCTAAAAATACTTTATCTGGGGTTCTTTTATTGGCTTTCTATTTTAGAGGGGCCTCCAGGGGTTCACATTTTCAAGCTTTTTCTCTGCGAGCTCTAGGGCTGGGAACGTACTCTGTTATTTTATGAAAGCTGAGATTCTCATGTAACCCTGTGACTACAGCAGCTGGCGTTTTAATAGAAACATCGTTGAAATACTGATGAATTCTAACTGCCTCACTGCACCACGCACGGCTTCAGGCCGTTGCAATCGCTCTGAACACACTGTAGCCTCACACCGTAGATTTTAGGACTAATCAATCAAATCTCTCGATCAGCTGCTTTGAAATACATGCACGGCGAGCAGCTCGGGGCACAAAACACAGGGTTGTAAAAAGAAATCTGACTTTGCTTTTAGTGGTAATTTTTGTGCTGATTCTGTCTCAGGTAAGAACTGGCCCTGATCCAGCCAATTCCCATCTGGATTTCAAAGCTCCCACTCTCCAGACAGGTGGAATTGGTTCAGGCAATGGGAGATCTGCAAAATTGTGAGCCAGAACTGCATACAGATTTCAAGCCTTCCCGTCCCAGGCATGGGGATGTTCAAACCAAGGTGTTTTAGTCAGATGCATCATAGAAATGAGGTCTTCTCGTCCATCCCCCCATGCTGAGGCGGGTCCAAGTAAATCTAGACCATCCCTGTCAGGTGTTTGTCCAACTTGTTCTTAAAAACATGCAATGGTGGGAATTCTACAACTTCCCTGGGTAATCTACCAATGCTTAACCAGCCTTAAAGCTAGAAAGCTTTTCTGTCAAACCAAACCCATTTCTTTTTGTCCGACCCTCAGTGGACATGGAGGACAATTGGCCCGCCCCTCTCTCTTTACAGCAACCTTTTACATATTTGAAGAGAGTTATCATGTTTCCCTTTCAGCCTTTGCTTCTCCAGACTAAACATGTCCAAGTATTTCAAGCCTTTCCTCAGAGGTGATGTTTTCTAACCCCCTGATCATTTCTGTTGCTGTCCTCTGGACTCTCTCCAATTTGGCCGCACCTTTTTTTTTAAAGCTGTGTTTCTAATTTCAGTATCAAGGTGATGTCACAAATAGAAATATCTCCACTCCCCCCCATTCAACACACCATCCTTCTCACTTTTCCATGCAGCCTGCTGCTCACTTGGCCCCAATCCAACTCATCATCTTCTATGTGCAGTCCATCCAACCTCTATGCCTCACCTTCCACCTGTGTGCACCTCCATCCTCACCTTACACATCCCCTTGTAGCCCCTCCTCTCCTATTGCATGGACCCCCAATGGTTCTCAAACTGGGATCAGTCATGTCCAGGGTCGCCAGCCCCACTGATCAACTCCTCCCCTTCTGCACACCGCAGAACAGCTGTTCACTGGCATACAAGAGGTGCTGGGAGGGAAGGGGAAAAGCAGGGATGTGTGCAGCGCAGGGGAGGAGGTGGAAAGAGGCAGGAAAGAGTTGGTTTCATGGAATATCAGGGAGGGAAGGGACCAGACCTCAGGAGATCATCTAGTCCAACCCTCTGCTCAAAGCAAGACCAATCCCCAGATAGATTTTTACCCCAGTTAACTAAATGGCCCCCTCAAGGATTGAACTCTCAACCCTGGGTTTAGCAGACCAATGCTCAAACCACTGAACTATCCCCCCCCCGAAGGGGAAGCGGTGAAGCGGGGCTGGGAAGAGGTAGAGTTGGGTCTTAGGGGAAGGGTTGGCGTGGGGGGTGTGGCCTGGGGTTGATCACTCCCGGGGAAAATTAGAAGCCGCTTTGGGGGTCCACGAAAAAATTTAAATCAAAATGGAGGTCCTCGGGTTCTAAAGTTTGAGAACCACTGGCCTAGACCATCCCTGCCCACTGCCCTCATAATTGCATTTCACAAAATAATTACATGAAATTTATCTTCCTGTTATCAAATATTTAGTGCCACTTGAAGAACACTTTAAGCATAAATACCACTAATAACCTCGGATGAAAATTAAACAGTTAATCATTACCTTCGAGTAAATCAAGAATCAAGCCCAGTGTAACATAATAATTAGAAACGTAATTATGCATTTAGTGATGAAATTATTTTGATTCAAATTAGAGTGAAGCTTATTGTACCTTCTGCAGGTTTTACCTCCCTTAGGAAAGGCGCTCTCAGAAAATCAACGGATAGAAGATGATATGCGTCCTCTAATGGGCTTTTTAAATGTAAATTAGAAATGGTAGATTCTGTCTCATAAAGCTTCAACAAATTAGAATAACTATGGGATTTGGATCAACCTGGGTAGAGATTTTCAAAGCATGCTAGGGGGTTCAGGGTAGGACAAGATGAAAAAATTCTATGAAAAACAAAAAACTTTTTCTCCAATGGAAAATTGTGGTTTTGGTTGTTTATGGAAAATGTCTGTTTTCCTTGAAAAATTGTGATTTTTTTTTTTTTTTTGCAGAAAACTGAAAGCTGAAAATGTTCAGTCAAAAAAGATTTTCACCTAAACATTGTTTGGTTTTTGGCTGAAAATCTTCAATTTTCCCTTGCCAAGAACCTATGCATTTTCAGCGTCTAGGTTTTTGTTTTTTCTACAAAGAGTTGAAATTTTCCATGGGTGGATAAAAATGCTAATCCGCTCTAATTGAGACCCATTTCAAGGAAATCAAGGAAAACGATGTGTCTTAATCCCCTAGATTGTTTTGAAAAGCTCACCTTTCCATGCAACCATAGGCACCGACTTCTACTGTGTGGGTGCTTGACCCACCTCTGCCCCCGGCCCCACCCCGACTCCACCCCTGCCCCGCCGCCTCCTGCCCCCATTCCAACCCCTTTCCTATAGTCCCCACCCCAGCTCCGCCCCCTCCCTGCCCCTATTCTGACTCCTTCCCCAAATCCCCGCCTCTTCCCTCCCTCCTCCCCTGAGCCTGCCACATTCCCACTCCTCCCCCCTCCCTCTTGGAGCTTGCTACAGCTGTTTGGCGACAGCAAGCGCTGGGAAGTAGGCGGAGGAGTGGGACGCGGCGTTCTCAGTGGTACCTGATGACAGAACAAGAAGTAATGGTCTCAAGTTGCAATGGGGGAGGTTTTCGTTGGATATTAGGAAAAACTTTTTCACTAGGATGGTGGTGAAGCACTGGAATGGGTTCCCTAAGGAAGTGGTGGAATCTCCTTCCTCCTTCCAAGGTCAGGCTTGACAAAGCCCTGGCTGGGATGATTTAGTTGGGAATTTGTCCTGCTTTGAGCAGAGGGTTGGACTAGATGACCTCCTGAGATCCCTTCCAACCCTGATATTCTATGATTCTATGCTCAGGGGAGCGGGGGGGGGGGGAGAAGTATTTCTTCACCCTACTCATAGTCAACATGTGGAACTCGTTGCCAGGGGATGGTTGTGAAGGCCAAAAGTATAACTGCATTAAAAAAAATAATGGTTAGGGATGCAACCCCATGCTCGAGGTGTCCCTAAACCTCTGACTGCCATATGCAGGGACTGGATGATAGGGAATGGATCACCTGATGATTGCCCTGTTCTGGTCATTCCTTCCATAACATCTGTCATTGGCCATTGTTAGAAGACAGGATCGTGGGCTAGATGCACCATTGGTCTTACCCAGTATGGCCATTTTTGTGTTCTCATGTATGCGTTACAGATTTTCATAGACTTTAAGGCCAGAAGGGACCATTAGGTGATGTGGTCTGACCTCCTATAATCACAGGCCAGAGAATTTCACCCAGCTACCTCTGAATTGAGCTCAATAACTTGTGTTTGACTGAGGCGCCTTCCAGAAGGGCAGCTAGTCTTGATCTGAAGACTTCACAAGATAGAGAATCCACCACCTCTTTTGGTAGCTTCTCCCACTCCTGGTTAAAATGTGCGTCTTATTTCTAATCTGAATTTATCTAGCTGTAACTTCCAACTATTGTCTCTTGTTCTGCCATTCTCTGCTAGGTTAAAGAGCCCTTTAGTATCTGTTATTTTCTCCCTAGGAAGGTACTTATACACTGTAATCTATTCACCTCACAAACTTCTTTCTGAGAAGCTAATCATAGAAACATAGGACTGGAAGGGACCTCAAGAGGTCATCTAGTCCAGTCCCCTGCACTTATGGCAGGACTAAGTATTATCTAGACCATCCCTGACAGGTATTTGAGATTTTTTTAATCCCCTTTGTAAAATGTGGGCACCGGAACTGGGCACAATTCTAGTGTCTCAGTCTCACCAATGCCATATACAGAGGTAAAAATCATCTGCTTCTGTTTACATCCAAGGAGCCCTCTCAGTTCTCGCGCCATACCGGTAATTGGATTCATAAACTTAGATAAGCAGGTGGAGACACGGCCATAGAATTTTTTATTTAATTATCTAAAATGTTTCAGAAATAGCTTTTCTGTAAAATATGCGACACCCCCGGCACACCTGCAAGGATGGTGTGGTATAAAAGGATTTATCAGCTGGATTATTCCTGAGTGGTTTAGCTGATAAAACCTTTGCATTGTAACACAGCATCCTACATATCTGTGACACTTCATCTCTCTGTACGTACAGAGAAGCGCAGGGCAGATGATGGGAAGGCTTCAGAGACAAGCACTCAGGAACAGAGTCATTCAAATAACAAGTGACTAGTTTATGTAATGAAGATTTTCCAACGATGTCCTAATAAATTATTCAAAAAATGTTTCCCGCTGTGCAGCCAGTTTATAAGAAGGATAAAAACTATCTGCCAAGCCACGTTTGATGTCTCCAGTCTCAGTTATTCTCAGGTGTTCTATTTGGGAACAAAATTTCAGATTGCAATCTTAGGGGGAAAGGTGTGCTTTTTCATGCATGTATGACTCAAAAGTGCTCTAAAGGTTTTTATTCAAACTTTATGACAGTATTCACCTGGAGACAAAGTGTGGGAAATGTCAGACAAAAAGTAAGCAATCTGAGAAAATTGCTGGCGTTCAGCCTTATCTAATGTGTGTGCTGTGCAGTATTTTTAGAGGGTAGAAAGGCAGGGAGTATTGTTCCAATTGTATCAATTTGTGCCTCATAGTAAGCAGTGTGAATTCTTTTCCAAGGGAGCTCTACAAAAGATATGACTGTACATATGTAGACAGTTATGCATAATATGCCAGAAGATGCCCTCAAGAAGATACAGCATTGTTTGGATGTTTTCTGGGACCAACAAAAGCAGGTCTTGTATGCACTGCAGCTAGGTGGCTTTGCACAGCTCTTTACATGTAATTCTTAACAGTATCTACACATTTTAACTCCAGCCAACCCCTTGCAGAGGCTTCTCAATCAAACCAGAAAATAACCCCTTAGCCTCTCTTCCTGTCCTACTAGATCACAAATGATATTGTGGCACTCTGTACCTCAAAGCAGCACCCTAGAACCCCCATATTCACCCCTATCATATAATGATGATATATTTCATACAAAGCATGCCCTGTAAGATATCATATAAAAGATCACAGAATCATAGAATATCAGGGTTGGAAGGGACCTCAGGAGGTCATCTAGTCCAACCCCCTGCTCAAAGCAGGACCAATTCCCAACTAAATCATCCCAGCCAGGGCTTTGTCAAGCATGACCTTAAAAATCTCCAAGGAAGGAGATTCCACCACTTCCCTAGGTAACGCATTCCAGTGCTTCACCACCCTCCTAGTGAAATAGTGTTTCCTAATATCCAATCTAAACCTCCCCCCACTGCAACTTGAGACCATTGCTCCTTGTTCTGTCATCTGGTACCACTGAGAACAGTCTCGATCCACACTCTTTGGAACCCCCTTTCAGGTAGTTGAAAGCAGCTATCAAATCCCCCCTCATTCTTCTCTTCTGCAGACTAAACAATCCCAGTTTCCTCAGGCTCTCCTCATAAGTCATGTGCTCCAGACCCCTAATCATTTTTGTTGCCCTCCGCTGGACTCTTTCCAATTTTTCCACATCCTTCTTGTAGTGTGGGGCCCAAAACTGGACACAGTACTCCAGATGAGGCCTCACCAATGTCGAATAGAGAGGAATGATCACGTCCCTCCATCTGCTGGCAATGCCCTACTTATACAGCCCAAAATGCCATTAGCCTTCTTGGCAAGAAGGGCACACTGTTGACTCATATCCAGCTTCTCATCCACTGTAACCCCTAGGTCCTTTTCTGCAGAACTGCTTCCTAGCCATTCGGTCCCTAGTAACAGTGAATGGGATTCTTCCGTCCTAAGTGCAGGACGATCATGATCTGCAGAAACCATTGTTCTGTCCAAATATTGTTAGTGTGTATGAAGTTATAAAATTTTGCTGTATTCTTGTTACTGAAATATTTGAGAGTTTCTACTGGTAGGTGGTGATCCACTCCCAGGAGGTTCTTAAGCGACCATTAATTAGCAGGGGAATTGTAAAACAAGGGATTTACAATACTGTCAGAGGGCTGCACAAGCATCACACAATGGGGATTGCTCAACTCTGTGACTCACCAAAGCTCACTAGGGCATATCTAGTTTCTTTCCAGGCACATGGACTGAAGATATAAAATAGCGGACACTGTCATCGTGCTTTGGCCTTTCTCCTCCCTCAGCAACACTGGAAGCAACAAGAATGCTGGGAAGACAAAGACTTGATCTGAGGAGACTCATCCCAGGCTTAAAGGGGAAACCTGTCTATTAAAAATGGTAACATCTACTGGGGTACTGCCTAGTCTAATAAAGTTTAAGATTTAGACTGCGCACTTACCTTTGATTTTCTTCCGTAACTATCTCTGACCTTTTGTGCCTACCACTGATAATCACTTACAATCTATCTTGCTGTATTTAATAAATCTGTTTTATATTTTCCCTAAAACAGGGTGTTTTGGTTGAAGTGTTTGGGAAATCTCAGCGTAGTTTACAAAAGCTGGCGTGTGTCTTCTCCACATCGAGGGCGGGGCGGACTGGGTAATGAACTTACACTGGTCAGGCTTCTGAGCAGGGCAAGACGATGTATTCTGGAGGTGCAAGGCGGGTGGCTTGGGAGATTGGCTGGTGCCTTTCTCTGTGTGATTCGTGAGTGTCTCTGGGAGCATTCATGCAATTTAGCCGAGTGTGGGGCTCCACATGCTGTTGTGCTGAGTAATCACCGCGCCTGGAGGGGTTTGCTGTTTGTCACTAGCAAACATTGTGAGAGCCAGCCCTGGCTGCAGAGTTAAGGGGGCACAGTGGTACCCCAGTTCCAGGTTGTACTCTGGGGATCCCATCATAATTATTATTATGCGACTAATCCTTTCCTCCCCAGATGCTCCACCAAAGCAATGAAATAATACAGGCACCCCAGAGTGGGGAGGTCATTCAGAGCCCTGCAAAGCAGAGCAGAGATGGTGCCTTTGCCAACATTTTCCCATCTTTTCAAAAAACACCTGGGGAATCTCTCTAATTTCATCCCAGTTTTGTGCTGCATTCACAGCTGTTCATTGCTCAGCCTGAACCTCCCACACAAAGGATTGATGGGGAACACGGGGAACAGTTCCCGTGTATGGACATCCACACAATAGACTTCACAACAGCACCCCCAGGTGATCAGAAGGGGCGTCTGGGGGCACACGCACACCATTGACCAGCCCGGTAGCCATAGAGGAACATTGAACCCTGCTCTTAATCAGTGAATGAACTCAGGTTGAAACAAGGTGGCCTAGTGCATATAACATAGATCTAGGACTTGGGAGAGTTGGGTTTTAATTCTGGCTTTGCCACTTACCTTGGGCAAGTTATTTCACCTCTCCATGCTTCAGTTTCCCCTTCTGTAGAATACCTATAATGATACTTTAATTTAAGATCTAATGACAAATGCTACATAAGAGGAAAGCAATAATACATACCCAGTCTTTATTTAAGGGCGACTAGAGCAGCATCTGGCCCATGCCAACCTAGACCGGCTTCCTGCTGTCCCTTTCCTCCTGCTCATCTGGCCTTTGCAAAACAGTCACGAGGAAATTACTGATTGGTGTCACGGCAGGTGCGACCTGTAGCAGCAAAGCCAGGGAGTGCAGCATTGGTGTTGGAGCAGCAGAATGGAGAAGGATGAGCAGCAGGGGCACTCTACGGCTTGTCTGTGCTAGAATAATTTGGCAGATGGACAAGCACCATCCATGGAGGTTTTTGAGAGCCATCCGATGGGGTGGTTAATGAGCTGCCGAGACTCAGATCCAGTGGCTGGAAAGACAAGCAATGAATGGCTGTGGTGCCCCATCACTGAGCAACCCACACTGTCCCATCAAGGATGGCGACAAACATATGCTAAATCCCACATAGATGGCGTTAAGCTTGGGACCCAAGATACTGGCCAAAGCAACTGGAGCTCAAGGAGAACCTGCCGTAGCTGTCACCAGAGACCAGTGTAAACAAACACAACCACATACGCATCAGGGCGTTATACTGCAAGGATTCCTAGGGCAGACATCTCCTCTCACTCACGCCTGTGTGAATCAGCCATCACTCCACTGTGGTTAGTGACAGTTCCCTGGTTTAAAACTGGTGAGACATTAAATCAAGGCTCCAATGCCCTCTCTAGCAGCCAGCAATAGATGGGGCAGATGGGTAATATCAACACATCCTGAATTTCATTCTCGGCGGCAGGGGTGACGCCGCCTGTGGGTAAGGCTGACTTGACACTTTCCAGGCGAAGACCCTGTTTCATTTGCTTCAAACTTTGCAACCATTTAAACCATTTGAGATGAAATGTCCCCTGCCAGGTGTCTGCATCAGGCTGAAATATTTTGTAAAGTGTCAGGTAAATTGGTTCAGCAGTTTGCGAGAATGAAGCTTTGCCCTTTTTGAAACATTCTTGCCACAGTTTCATTGAGAAACTCTAATGCGTCCATGCTTTGGGGCAGGGGATTCCTTATGGGAAGGGAGACCACGGCGTCAACTTGGAGTCAGGGATCTGCCTTGTGCCATCCCTGTGAACAGTCACCTAAATCTGGCCAAGTGATGAGCCTCATAAAAAAAATCTCAGTTTGCACATGCTCAGGAGACATTTATTGCAGTTTGCTAGCTAATTTCCCTGACCATTCCATCCGCTCTGAGCATGCTCTGTTCCCTCACAACTCCCACCTGAGATGGGGCGGTTGGGTGGAGAGGGTCTGCTGGCTGGTGCCAGGGGCTGTACAGGGCTCAGCAGACGGTCTTTGCAGGCTTAGCGGCATCTCAGGGCTCAGTCTTTCCATCATGAAGATGGGGGCAGGGGTGAGCACTGGGGCTCAAGCCATTAGGCCAAGAGAGACAAAGTAGGGTCCCCCCTTCTGCTGCAGGAAGCAACTTGGGAGGAAAGGGGGATGCTTCTTTGCTGGGTGCTGTGAGACCCCGCACCCAAATACCCCTGCTCTCTCCCACCCAACTGTTCCTGCTCAAGTCAGTGCTCCATGCCCGGGTGTTCCCAGCCATGCATACGGTATCTAGGCCCTGCACTGTCAGTCAGACTTTTGGTCCAGCCCCACAAAGTCATTATCTCTCAAGCACAAAGTTGGCAAGAAGTCTCCGTTTCAATTCTCCCGGCCTCTGTGCCGCCATCGGGCGGAGTTGCTTTTCTCCGGCCCCCAGACTGGCCGCGGAGCGGGGGCTACAGATGTACACAGGAATCCCTCCCCACACTCGCACACCTCCAGAGTGAAAGGCAGCAGTGGGTGAACAACGCATAGCAATGATACATACCAGTTTGGGAGAGACGGTGAAGGAGAACATGGTATCCAACATAACTGGGTTTAAGGAGGCAAAGTGGGTGCAGCCTTGCTAACACCCCTAACTCCTGTAAAAAGGTGCCCTGTAAATAAACACAAGCACCTAGGGCCATACTTTAATGTCTCATATGAAAGACTTCTCCTCCAGAAGCACAGCTCCCCCTGGCACCACCCTGGGCCATTGGGTCTGTACTGACCCAGAGGGAAGAGCACCTCCTACTGATTCACCAACACTACTACCTGCAGCAGAGAGTCCCTTGCCACAGCACAGGGGCACTGGTACCATACTGACTTGGTATGAGATGCCATTTCCTTCTGCCTATGTTAAAAGAGCAGTGCTGGTGTTAAAGCTTCGCTCCAGGTAAATCAATGTGTTCTGTGTTCTCAGACAAGCTCCTGCAATGAAGTTGCTATACAAGGAATACACTGATTAAACTGACAATGCTAATGAATCTAGTGCAAACTCATCTGCTGTCCCGGGAGGTTTGCCATTCTTCTTTTTCAATGTGTGTTGCTTTAATATTTGGGAAGGAAAGATTTTGCTAGTGAGGGAAGGCATGAATAATGTATAGCTGTGGGTAATGGTAAATAGTCATTGCATATTTCTCCTTTCCTTGAGATGCACCATGCATATATTAAATAAGATCTTTGTTCTGGGAAGAAGAGTTATTTTAACTATGAAGTTATACAAGGCTTCCTGCAAATTACAATCATGAAAACACAGCAGATGGCATCAAGGATTCTGCTATTGGCTGTGACATCTAGTTAGTTACTCTAGTAAAGACAGACAACTTTTTTTTGGACATATCTGGGTTTGCAAAATTAGATAAATAAAACAGGGGGAAGCCAGTTTGCATCTGAGAAATATGCATCTCAAACCCGCAGATTAGCCATTATGAAGCAAACAGAGAGAAAGCTATTAGGAGAGGAGCCTGGGAAGCAAATCTGCCATCAGCTTGCAAATGCTGGGATCTCCCAACTCCAGGGTAGTTCAGTTTCAGAGCTTCCCCTTTTTGTGTATATTCTTATTGTTTATAAGTGGCAATGTTAAATGTCTGGGATCAATTTTCTGGCCAAAAATGGGCCTATGATTTTGTTCTCTTTAACCTCCTAAAATAGGACAAGAAGCAATGGGCTTAAATTACAGCAAGGGTGATTTATGTTGGACATTAGGAAAAACTTCCTAACTGTCAGGGTGGTTAAGCACTGGAATGAATTGCTTAGAGAGGTTGTGGAATCTTCATCATTGGAGGTTTTCTAAGAGCAGGTTAGACAAACACCTCTCAGGGATGGTCTAGTTATTACTTAGGGTATGTCTACACTACGAAATTAGTTCGAATTTATAGAAGCCGGTTTTATTGAAATCGGTTGTATACAGCCGATTGTGTATGTCCACACAATAAAATGCTCTAGGTGCTCTAGTCGGCAGACCGCGTCCACAGTACGAGGCTAGCGTCGACTTCCGGAGCATTGCACTATGGGTAGCTATCCCACAGCTATCCCACAGTTCCCGCAGTCTCTGCCGCCCCTTGGAATTCTGGGTTGAGATCCCAATGCCCGGATGATGCAAAACAGTGTCGCGGGCGGTTCTGGGTACATGTCGTCAGGCCCCTCCCTCCCCCGTCACAGCAACGGCAGACAATAGATTCGCGCCTTTTTATCTGGGTTACCTGGGTTACCTGTGCAGACAACATGGAGCCCGCTCAGCACAGCTGAGCTCACCATCACCATATGTCCTCTGGGTGCCGGCAGACGTGGGACTGCATTGCTACACAGCAGCAGCTGCTAACTGCCTTTTGGCGGTAGACGGTGCAGTAGACTGGTAGCCTTCATCGGCGATCTGGGTGCTGGCAGCCGTGGGGCTTGCCTTTTGGCAGTAAATGGTGTATTATGACTGTTAGCCGGCCTATTACAAGTCGGGTCATCGCACGTTAGCAGAGTCTTCCCTGAGCAGCAGCTCGTACAATAGGCCTGAAGACCATCGTCATACACCGCCCAGTATTTGCTGCCAAGCACCCAGAAAGATGCCGAGGGCTATCAGTCACGCTGCACCGTCGTCTTAAGATGTAAAAAATAGATTTTCTCTGTATTCATTTGCTTCCCCCTCCCTCCGTCAACAGGGTTTTCAGTTTAATCTTTGGGGGGGACCAGTCTGTGACAGTTGTTTGTGTCTCTCCCTGATGCACAGCCACCGTTCTTTATTTTAATTCCCTGTGCCTGTACGCCATGTCGTCACTCGGCCCCCCTCCCTCCTTCCCCTAGGCCGTCAGATACTACGTTTGCGCCACAGCTCGAGCCGAGAAGCGGTTCGCGCCTTTTCTTTGAATTCTGGGTTGAGATCCCAATGCCCGGATGATGCAAAACAGTGTCGCGGGCGGTTCTGGGTACATGTCGTCAGGCCCCTCCCCCCTCGTCACAGCAACGGCAGACAATAGATTCGCGCCTTTTTACCTGGGTTACCTGTGCAGACAACATACCACGGCAAGCATGGAGCCCGCTCAGCTCAGCTGAGCTCACCGTCACCATATGTCCTCTGGGTGCCGGCAGACGTGGGACTGCATTGCTACACAGCAGCAGCTGCTAACTGCCTTTTGGCGGTAGACGGTGTAGCATGAGTGATAGCCGTGGGGCTGGCAGCCGTAGTGCTGCATTGCACCAGCCCCTTGCAGGCGATGGTATATTATGACTGGTACCCGTCGTCGTCGTACTGGTATGGCTGTCAATCATGGCCACCTGGGCAGACATGCTACTGTTTCGATGATGACGGTTACCAGTCATAATATACTATTTTCTGCCAATTGCCCAATATTGTCTGCTAAGCACCCAGAAGAGGCCGAGGGCGATGCTGGGTGCTGGCGGACGTGGGGCTGGCAGACGTGGGGCTGCATTGCTACACAGCAGCAGCCCCTTGCCTTTTGGCAGATGATGGCATATTATGATTGGTACCCGTCATCGTCATACTGGTATGGCTGTCACTCATGCTGCAGCGTCGGCTGCCACCTTAAGATGTAAAAAATAGATTTGTTCTGTGTTCATTTGCTTCCCCTTCCTCCGTGAAATCAACGGCCTGCTAAGCCCAGGGTTTCCAGTTTAATCTTTGGGGGGACCATTCTGTGTGACAGTTGTTTGTGTTTCTCCCTGTTCCTGTACCTGTACGCCATGTCGTCACTCGGCCCTCCCTCCCTCCCGCCCTCCTTCTCCTGGTCCATCAGATACTACTTTCGCGCCTTTTTTCTGACCAGGCGCCATAGCTAGCACTGGGATCATGGAGCCCGCTCAGATCACCGCGGCAATTATGAGCACTATGAACACCACGCGCATTGTCCTGGAGTACATGCAGAGCCAGAACATGCCAAGGCGAAACCCGGACCAGGCGAGGAGGCGATTGCAGCGCGGCGACGAGAGTGATGAGGAAATTGACATGGCCATAGACCTCTCACAAGGCACAGGCCCCAGCAATGTGGAAATCATGGTGTTACTGGGGCAGGTTGATACCGTGGAACGCCGATTCTGGGCCCGGGAAACAAGCACAGACTGGTGGGACCGCATCGTGCTGCAGGTATGGGACGATTCCCAGTGGCTGCGAAACTTTCGCATGCGTAAGGGCACTTTCATGGAACTTTGTGACTTGCTTTCCCCTGCCCTGAAACGCCAGGATACCAAGATGAGAGCAGCCCTCACAGTTGAGAAGCGAGTGGCAATAGCCCTGTGGAAGCTTGCAACGCCAGACAGCTACCGGTCAGTCGGGAATCAATTTGGAGTGGGCAAATCTACTGTGGGGGCTGCTGTGATCCAATTTGCCAGGGCAATGAAAGACCTGGTGATAGCAAGGGTAGTGACTCTGGGCAACGTGCAGTCAATAGTGGATGGTTTTGCTGAAATGGGATTCCCAAACTGTGGCGGGGCCATAGACGGAACCCATATCCCTATCTTGTCACCGGAGCACCAAGCCACCAACTACATAAACCGCAAGGGGTACTTTTCAATGCTGCTGCAAGCCCTGGTGGATCACAAGGGACGTTTCACCAACATCAACGTGGGATGGCCGGGAAAGGTACATGATGCTCGCGTCTTCAGGAACTCTGCTCTGTTTCGAAAGCTGGAGGAAGGGACTTTCTTCCCGGACCAGAAAGTGACCATTGGGGATGTTGAAATGCCTATCGTGATCCTTGGGGACCCAGCCTACCCCTTAATGCCATGGCTCATGAAGCCATACACAGGCAGCCTGGACAGGAGTCAGGACCTGTTCAACTACAGGCTGAGCAAGTGCCGAATGGTGGTGGAATGTGCATTTGGACGTTTAAAAGCGCGCTGGCGCAGCTTACTGACTCGCTCAGACCTCAGCGAAAAGAATATCCCCATTGTTATTGCTGCTTGCTGTGCGCTCCACAATATCTGTGAGAGTAAGGGGGAGACATTTATGGCGGGGTGGGAGGTTGAGGCAACTCGCCTGGCCGCTGATTACGCGCAGCCAGACACCAGGGCGGTTAGAGGAGCACAGCAGGGCGCGGTGCGCATCAGAGAAGCTTTGAAAACGAGTTTTGTGACTGGCCAGGCTACTGTGTGAAACTTCTGTTTGTTTCTCCTTGATGAACCCTCCAACCCCCCCCCCGACCCGGTTCACTCTACTTCCCTGTAAACCAACCACCCCACCCCACCCTCCCCTCCCCTCCCGCTTGCAGAGGCAATAAAGTCATTGTTTTTTCACATTCATGCATTCTTTATTAGTTCCTTACAGAGGTAGGGGGATAATTGCCAAGGTAGCAGGGATGGGTGGGGGAGGAGGGATGGAAAAGGACACACTGCATTTTAAAACTTTAACTCTTATTGAAGCCCAGCCTTCTGATGCTTGGGCGATCATCTGGGGTGGAGTGACTGGGTGGACGGAGGCCCCCCCACCGTGTTCTTGGGCGTCTGGGTGACGAGGCTATGGAACTTGGGGAGGAGGGCTGTTGGTTACACAGGGGCTGTAGCGGCGGTCTCTGCTCCTGCTGCCTTTCCTGCAACTCAACCATACGCTCGAGCATATCACTTTGATGCTCCAGCAGACGGAGCATTGCCTCTTGCCGTCTGTCTGCAAGCTGACGCCACCTATCGTCTTCAGCCCGCCACCTCTCCTCTCGTTCATGTTGGACTTTTCTCATCTCCGACATTGACTGCCTCCACGCATTCTGCTGTGCTCTATCAGCGTGGGAGGACATCTGCAGCTCCGTGAACATCTCGTCCCTCGTCTTACGTTTTCTCTTTCTAATGTTCACGAGCCTCTGCGAAGGAGAAACATTTGCAGCTGGTGGAGGAGAAGGGAGAGGTGGTTAAAAAAGACACATTTTAGGGAACAATGGGTACACTCTTTCATTACAAGGTCGCATATTTCGGCTTGCAGGCAGCCATCGTAGGCCACAGTGTTTTGGCTTATTTAACCTTCTTAACATGCGGGAAAGGTTGCAAACAGCAGCGCATTTCCCATCTCAAGGATGAATTGGGTTGTCCATTTAAAATGGGGTTTCAATGTAAAAGGAGGGGGCTGCAGTTTCCCGGTTAACATGCGGCACAAACACAAGTAAACCACCCCCCCCACACACACACACACACGATTCTCTGGGATGATCACTTCACCCCTCCCCTCCACCGCATGGTTAACAGCGGGGAACATTTCTGTTCAGAAGAGCAGGAACGGGCGCCTCTGAATGTCCCCTTAATAAAATCACCCCATTTCAACCAGGTGACCGTGAATGATATCACTCTCCTGAGGATAACAAAGAGAGACAAGGAATGGATATTGTCTGCATGCCAGCAAACACCGGGACCATACGCTGCCATGCTTTGTTATGCAATGATTCCAGACTACGTGCTACTGGCCTGGCGTGGTAAAGTGTCCTACCATGGCGGACGGGATAAGGCAGCCCTCCCCAGAAACCTTTTGCAAAGGCTTTGGGAGTACATAAAGGAGAGCTTTCTGGAGATGTCCCTGGAGGATTTCCGCTCCATCCCCATACACGTTAACAGACTTTTCCAGTAGATGTACTGGCCGCGATTGCCAGGGCAAATTAATCATTAAACACGCTTGCTTTTAAACCATGTGTAATGTTTACAAATATTTACAAAGGTACACTCACCAGAGGTCTCCTGTGTGCCCTGAGGGTCTTGGGTGAGTTCGGAGGTTACTGGTTCCAGGTCCAGGGTAACAAACAGATCCTGGCTGTTGGGGAAACCGGTTTCTCCGCTTCCTTGCTGCTGTGAGCTACCTACAGTACCTCCATCGTCATCTTCCTCGTTCCCCGAACCGTCTTCCCTGTGTGTTTCTCCAGTGAGAGAGTCATAGCACACGGTTGGGGTAGTGGTGGCTGCACCCCCTAGGATCGCATGCAGCTCCGCGTAGTAGCGGCAAGTTTGCGGCTCTGCCCCGGACCTTCCGTTTGCTTCTCTGGCTTTGTGGTAGGCTTGCCTTAGCTCCTTAATTTTCACGCGGCACTGCTGTGTGTCCCTGTTATGGCCTCGGTCCTTCATGGCCTTGGAGATCTTTTCTAATACTTTTCCATTTCTTTTACTGCTACGGAGTTCAGCTATCACTGCTTCATCTCCCCATATGGCGAGCAGATCTCGTACCTCCCGTTTGGTCCATGCTGGAGCTCTTTTGCGATCCTGGGAGGACTCCATGACGGTTACCTGTGCTGATGAGCTCTGCGTGGTCACCTGTGCTCTCCACGCTGGGCAAACAGGAAATGAAATTCAAACCTTCGCGGGTCTTTTCCTGTCTACCTGGTCAGTGCATCTGAGTTGAGAGCGCTGTCCAGAGCGGTCACAATGAAGCACTGTGGGATAGCTCCCGGAGGCCAATAACATCGAATTCCGTCCACACTACCCCAATTCCGACCCGCAAAGGCCGGTTTTATCGCTAATCCCCTCGTCGGAGGTGGTGTAAAGAAACCGGTTTAAAGGGCCCTTTAAGTCGAAAGAAAGGGCCTCGTTGTGTGGACGTGTCCAGGCTTAATTCGGTTTAACGCTGCTAAAGTCGACCTAAACCCGTAGTGTAGACCAGGCCTTAGTCCTGGCTTGGGTGCAGGAGACTTGACTAGATGACCTCTCAAGGTCCCTTCCAGTCCTACAGTTCTATGGATCCAGTTTTAGATTCTCATCCTCAGGCATGTGGGGCTTGATTCTTCACTTATACATCCTACTGGAGGTATAGATCTCTGTGCCTCTGAAAAAGAAGTTTAGAGATGGGCTCCAAAGAACAGGCATTGAAAACCAGCAACCACTTGTGAAGATTTTGGCTCTTGGAGAAGTTAATGGAACTACAGTTGAGTGAATCATTGAGTTTTTAGTTTGGTGGCTGAACAAAAGAATTAGAAAAAAATGTGGATAGGGTAAACCAAAATGAAAAAAAAAAATTGAATAAAAAACAACACCCAACACCTTTTCCCACCCCCCCCATTTCATTACGGTGTTTTTCTCTCTATTTTTTTTAAAAAAATTTTTTTAATAAATATAGCTACTGTGACTGGGGGTCCAGTGGGGCCATGCTAAGATTGCTCAATTAGGGCAAAATGCAAAGAATGGGGCAGACAATCCCCTGAACTGGTGATTATTCTAGTACTTAGATTGACCAGGCCAGCAACACAACAGCTTCTGCAATACCTTACTGGTTACCCAGAAGCCAAAACACAATTCCCTTAAAGTAACCCAGCCTTGAGCTCCCAAGTCAAGCCAGACAGCCAAGTCAAATATGATGAGGATTACTGAAAATCTTGTTTATCATATAAAAAGTTTATCAATCCCAAAGAATCTAGGGTGACCAGATGTTCCAATTTTATAGGAACAGTACCAATCTTTTGGTCTTTTTCTTATATATGCTCCTATTACCCCCCACCCCCCGTCCAGATTTTTCACACTTGCTGTCTGGTCGCCTACCAGGTTAACAAATAGCTTAGATCTTACCCAAATACATGCTTTCAGCCAATTCTTATTAACTAAACTAAAATTTATTAAAAAAGAGAGAGTATTGATTAAAAGATCATTATACAAACAGACATGCATTAAGTTCTTAGGTCAGTTTCATAGTAGAGATGGTAAGCTTTAGAGTTACAAAAAGTTTTTTTCAGAATTAATCCCTAGGTTACAGTCCAATATCAGGGTGATCCAGATGGGACTGGAGATTTCAGTCTTGCGACTCAAACTTCCCCTGATGAAGCTGAAGCAGATCTGAGATGAAAGGATCAGGGCCCAAGAGTTTTTATAAATCCCTCGCAGGCTATTGTCAGACTCTTGACAGCAAGTGTTCCTTGGGTGAAGAATAGTGTCTTTGAAGTAACCTCCCATTTCCTAAGCATCACTGGTAATTAGCTACATGGATTAACATAAGGCAATTGCCTATCACCCGCCATTTACATGTACTTCAAAGACAAATGAAGACAGTGATATCATTACATTCACAGTTAATTTCAATGTTAACATCTTCTTTTGGTCTTTGAATTAACAGAATACAGCAATAGACAGGAACTGCTTGGTTACATTGTCTAACAATATATATGTAAACACACAAAACCACAAACATTATCTATCTACTACATCTACATTATTGTCTCTAAAGGTGGAATCTCGGTCAATTAACCTACGAGTTGTGTAACCGTTTCTGGCTCTGTGTCACATAGAAAATGTCACTTTGAAATAAAAAAAGTTGAAACATTTTGAAATGGTTGAAACAAACCATTTCAGCATTCGGGGGGTGGGGGGGAACTCTTTGTTGAATTCAGCTTGCATTTGTGAACACTTTCAGTACTCCCCCAAATGCATTTTTTGGCCAATGTACTATGCGTGGAAAATTTTTTGTCCAGCTCTAATTGTAACCCCACTCTCCATTTGCTCATGTAGGATTAAATTGTACCTCATTAGGAAATGCAATGGGGCGGAGAGTAGGTTAAGCCTAGGACACTAAGCAAGTGATACTGATGAGAATGTCCTTCATCCCTTGCAGCGCTAACAAGACATTCCAATAATTCCACCCAAAGAGCTGCACTATACTTTAACCCTTTGTCTGCCTGGGCCATGCAGAAAGAAGGAGGAAAACATTCTTTTGTGTATTGAAAAATGTGTTGGTCCAATAAGAGACCCTGGTCTTTTTTATTTTGTGTAGTTAATTAACTTAAACTCCCAGTTGCCTCTCTGAAAATTTTGATGCAGAATTTCTGGGACGTTAAGAATAAAGACGTGTTCAAAGAGGTGCAAGACAGAGGAGGAAAAGGGCGGAAAGCAAGTTGCAAAATTGATCGTAACAAAGGGAATGAAGTCACCTCCACCAGGTGCAGTTGTTTGTTCTTTTAAGTTTATTGTTGAGGCTTCTGGGGAGTATCAGATTCCTCATTAGAAACCAATGTTTGGTGATAAGACCCCGTGTTGTGGAGAGAGAGGCTGTGCTTCTAATCTTCAACAACTGAGCCGATAATTCCATTCATGACTTCCCGCTATCCACTTGATACAACATTTACCTCAATCAAAGAGGTAATTAAGCTCCCGAGATGAGAAATCCCTACAGTTCATGTCCTGAATGCAGTACACTTTTGCTGCAACCAGCCGGGGTCTGACTCATAAATATATGACAAACATGTCTGCAAAAGGTGTTTGGCTGATCCTACAGCCCAGCGCAGGGATAGAGAATCCCCCTTCAGATGGGTACAATCATTAGTTGCCATTCAGGACCCCGATCAATTTAATGAATAGATGGCAAGTAACAGGGAATTTGGGAGAAGAGAGACTGGGATCATACAGGTTGAGCTCCTCCTACCCATTTGATCAAACATTGTGATCTATGTATCTAGTTATGTCCGCTGTGGGATCTGGGAAATCGAGCTGGTTGAAAAGCTTGATGGAACATTTTTCTGACGGAAAACACAATTTCATCAAAATCGAAGGATTCCATGGGAATGTGCCATTTCAACAAAATTTGATGGGGGAACAGTGAAAATGACTCATGTCGACTTGCTCATTTAATTTCTACAGAGTAGAAATGTTTGGATTCATTTCATCTGGCCGGATGCAATATATGCATCTAGTAGTAAAATGCATATTTTAATTGTAGGCCCTCCCTGGTTCTTCCTACCAGCAGTGGCTTCTCCCTTCTCCTCACATGGAAGTTCCAGGAGCTGGCAAACTCCAAGGAGGTGGGGTTTTGTAATATTTATTCTATGTAAATTATATTTTATTTAGTAATATTAATGTTTCAACCTTATCAAAATGAAATGTTTCAATGGAAATATTTTATGGAATTTTCATCCTGCAGCGATTTCAAAACTGCAGCTTTTTGTTCGGCTTTGGAGTAAAAACAAAAATGTTGAAATTTCAGACTTTCCCAGGGAACAGAAATTCCATTTGCCAAGCAGCTCTAACTAGGCATGTGAAAGGGGTGAGGATCTAGAGAGCTGCGGGATGATATATGATGCACTGAGAGTGGGATTGGAAGTCAGCTGAGGCCGTGGGGACCCAGCACCTCTGAAATACAGAGGCCCAAGTGACTTAAAACAACGTTTCCCAAAACAGAATTCAGGTTATTTAAGTGTTCTGTCAGAAGGGACAGAAAGTCAGTGACACACCAGGTTATAGACCCTCACCTGCTCTGAAACCCCGCTCGAACCCCTTCCAGTCGTGAGGGCATGGGACCCTATATATTCCTGCATATATGGACATGCATGAGATGTCCAGAATTTAAGCACATACTCGTTCACGGTCTGTCCCATGTGGGGACACAGAGCACAACTTGCTGTGGGTGCCAATGATTCATCCGATCCTTCCTTCCTTCCCCCACACCCTGCCCAGGATGGAGGCAGGTAGAACTAACAATGGATCCATACGCATCTCTCTTCCATTCGGGGAAGATGGTGGCAGTGGTGGAACTGTCTCACTACGGTGAGGGGCAGCAATATAAATCCTTAAAAGAGTCAGTTAAAGTTGTGTATTCAGCTTTGGCCCTTCCTGTTGGTGTGAAAGTTAGGAGTGCAGATACCATGGTGCTGTCCATTGGTAAGAGAGAAGTAGCTATCCATTAGAGAGCTATACAATAGATTACATTGATTATCCACCTTTCACCACATCACTTCCACTTTGCCCAATAATCTGTCTCTCTGCCAGGACTAGATTTTATAGTCCATATCCCTCAGCAGCGTCAGGCTGTCACCATTTTTTTTTTTTTTACGAGCTCAATCATCTGGAGAAACATTTCCTTCTTTTCCCACAAATGTGGCACTTCCTCCCTAAATTGACGCTGTCCCAAGACTCAAGCAGTGTACAGTGCGGGGACAAGGTCTGATGCCTTGCAGATCTGCAGAACAGCTCAGTCTCTTGGGAATGAGGCAATTTCCAACCTGAGCTAATACACTATAAAATCATGACACATGCCTAGCAACGCTACTTTATGCCGATTGAAGAGGTTTGTATGGCCTCTTCTGAGCCTGTTACAGTTGGCCTGGTGATAAATCAACCCCCGAGGATTTATAGGTGGATCAAAGCCCCCAAAGACATGATTTCAGAATGCCAATGTCGTTCTGAAATGCTTTTTCTGCAGCATTACACATGGCATGTACAGAATCCACAATAGCGTGGAGAGGGTGAGAGCTTCTAGAGGCATTTGGTGGCTCATGCCCCTAGCTGAATCATCATCACCATTGCAAGACTGAACCCGGGATGTCTGGATCTTAAAGCAGGAGCTGCTATTGCATGAGCTAAAAGACTAGCACCCAAAGTTACTGCAGTATCAGCAGCTCTGTCTGTGTATGTATATGCTCTGCAGAGCTCACTCCTGGCTTCACTGCCTGTCGGTAATGCACCCACCACCAGTTCCTTATGCCCCACCACTATATCATGCATTCGCTGCCCCCTCTGACACATACACAGGGTCTATTTCTCCTACCTTATACCTTGTGTTACGATGTGCACCTGCAAAGTGTTGCCAGTGATGCTAGCACGTGTAGCATTCTAAAGGGGCAGCATTTTATCCAGGGGTGATTCATGACACACAGCAGGGGAGAAGCAAGTCCATCATCATTCATAGCTTAGCAGTCTGGGCATCCCCTCCTTCTGTGCTCCTGGGGTAGCCGACCACAAGCCACACTTCAGCCAGAGTGGCCTCTTGCAGGCTCTGGGCTATTGAGCAAAGAAGCATTCACCCTTGTACCCAATTCTACCCTCCCCAGCCCTTCTGCGCAAGCTGCACTGTCGCGTTGTATCAGTGCCCTGGGGCCAGGGAGCTCCAGCAGCCCTGCACAACTGCTCTTCTCCCAGACTCTACCCCCATGACCTCCCTCAGAGTAGGGTTACCATCTTTTAGTTTTTAAAAAGGAGGACACTCCATGGGGACCCGGCCCCGCCCCTTCCCCGCCCTCAGCGCCGCCCCCTCCCCTGAACACTCCACCCCCTGCTCCTCCCCCTCCCCTGCTTCCCGCGAATCAAATGTTCGCGGGAAGCCTGAAACAGGGAGGCAGCAGGTAAGCTGGGGCAGGGTGCGGCGCGGCTCAGTCCGGCCCTCCTGGCCGAGCGGCTCCCTTCGGCGGCCGGCTGGCTGGCCCAGGCCAAGAGGCTCTGGCCCCGGCGTCTCCCGCCCGGCTTGGCTCAGGCCCTGGGGCACTGGCTCCCGGCCCGGCCCCATGACCCCGGCTCCCAGCCCGGCCCCGCGCGCCTGGCCCCGTGACCCCGGCCCAGCCCCGCGACCCCGGCTCCCGGCACCGTGCCCCCGGTCCCGCGACCCCGGCCCGGCCCGGCACCGCACCGGCACTGGCCCCGCACCCCTGGCTCCTGCCGAGCACCACCGGCACCGGCCCGGACCCTCACCACCGACCCCAGCCCCAGATGCCCCGGCTGAGCACCGCCGAGCCCTTCCTCCCTCCCTATTTTCCCGGACATGTCCGGCTTTTTGGGATTTCCCCCCGGACGGGGATTTGAGCCCCAAAAAGCCGGACATGTCCGGGAAAATCCGGACGTATGGTAACCCTACCTCAGAGGAAAAGGAAGGCAGCCCCTTTTAGAGCAGGTGGCAATTACGCCCTGCCGTCACCTGACCCTAGTCATATGCTCCTTCTGAGCTCAACTCCCTTAAAGGGCCATCTCATCCTAGGCTAACCTGGAGAAAACACCCATGGTGATATCGCCGATAGCGCTTTAGCTGTCCCGTGTCACCTTTAGCATGTTTGCCTTCACTGTTTCCTTTCACACCCGTTTATTCTGCCATAAAGCTGAAGCAGAAACCATAATGGAGTTAGCAAAGAGCGCATCACACAATCCAGTTCAAATAGCATGGTGCCAATTCCTCGGAGACACAGAATATAGGCCAGCCAGGCTAAAAGCCTGCGTCATCCTTTTCACCCACCGCCAGAATGGATTTTCGAAAGGCAGAAAAGCCGAAGCCTGCAACTCTGCACCTCGAATGGGGAGGGATGGCGAATTCAGTTGACGATTGTTTCTAAATTAAGAGCTGAAAGGTTTGCCTTCACGTTTTGATGAGGCTGTTACTTTAACTCCCTCTTGGCGGCTTTCCCATCTCAGTCAGAAGAAACACTTCTATCAAAGGGGCCACAGCTGTCTAGTTTAGAGAAGAACCTGGGGCACAAAGCCCCTCCCAGGGCTCGAAGCTTTCACCTCTCACCTTTCAGACTTACGGTTGGTTGTGAGAGCTACGGAAGGTGAGGGCTTGACAGCCAAAGAGCTGAAAGGCGTGTAATTATCTGCAGAGCAGTGTTGCGTCTTAGCTCTTAACACGCCATTAAGGATGTAAGGACAGCACCCAGATACAGTTGGATTCTAAATAACCATGCTTATTAACTAAACACAAACGTACAAGGCCTAGCTACATATGCACCCTGCTGCTTTGTTAGGTTCTGGTTGACTCTGCTATAGAAGACAGGAAGGCCCATTAAAAGACTCCCAAAGTCTGGAGAGAGATAGCACTGGGAGCAGCCGAACAAAATTCCCACCCACACAAAGTGGGCGAAAGTACCCTCACATGGATAAATAGCTGCCTCTAGTTTAGACTGCAGAAGAGAAGAATGAGGGGGCATTTGAATAACTGCTTTCAACTACCTGAAAGGGGGTTCCAAAGAGGATGGATCTAGACTGTTCTCAGTGGTGGCAGATGACAGAACAAGGAGCAATGGTATCAAGTTGCAGTGGGGGAGGTTTAGGTTGGATATTAGGAAAAACTTTTTCACTAGGAGGGTGGTGAAGCACTGGAATGGGTTACCTAGGGAGGTGGTGGAATCTCCTTCCTTAGAGGTTTTTAAGGTCAGGCTTGACAAAGCCCTGGCTGGGATGATTTAGTTGGGGATTGGTCCTGCTTTGAGCAGGGGGTTGGACTAGATGACCTCCTGAGGTCCCTTCCAACCCTGATATTCTATGATTCTGTGTCGTTTTTCCCTGGGCCTGTCTGCTGAGGTTGCTGACCAAGGTCATCTGCAGGCATCAGGAATGGGATGAAGAATAATATGAAAAAGAAGTATAAGGTTATTATAGAGATCAGTGCTGTGGCCTCTTTTGGGATCCTGTGTGCAGCACTGGTCACCCCATCTGCAGAAGGTGATTTTCAATTCAATTGGCACATAGGCATGGAAACAGGGCCCTTGCAATATGCCACAAGGCTCATGGCAGCTTCCAGCCATGGGGCTCAGGGATGTAATTTAGTTGTTGTTATTATTATAATTAATATAATGACCCGCAGTCATGGATCAGGACCCCCACTGTGTAAACACAGACCAAAAAGACCAAAGTCCCTGCCACAAAAGCCACAAACAGCTGACAAGCAAAGGACCTGTCCACACTTGGAAATTTACCGAAGTAGCTATGAAATTATTAGGTTAATAAACTAAATCAGAAAGAGGCACTCTGGGGTGTCCATACAGGGGCTTATACTGAAATAATCATTCCAGGGTCATTATTCTGAAATACAGTGGAACCTCCGAGTTATGAACACCTCGGGAATGGAGGCTGTTCGTAAGTTGGAAATGTTTATAATGCTGAACAGAACATGATGGCTGTTCTTCCAAAAGTTTACAGCAGAACATTGACTTAATACAGGTTTGAAACTTTACTATGCAGAAGAAAAATGCTGCTTTCGCTTTATTTTTTTAATGGTTTATGTTTAACACATACTTTATTTGCTTGGGGTTGTTTGGGTTTTTTTTGTCTCTGCAGCTGCCTGATTGCATAGTACCAGTTCCAAAGGAGGTGTGTGATTGACTGATCAGTTTGTAACGCCTGGTGTTCGTAACTCTGAGGTTCTACTGTCGCTGTTTCGGTAAATTTCCAAGTGTAGATAAATAGTGATTCGTGTATTAAAAAAATTCTCTCCTCATCATTTCGTTAGAAGCACATTCTCTTGCAATGGATCTAGAAAGAAAGAAAGAAACTAATAAAAACAATTTAGAGACTAAAAACTCAACCTTATTTCAACCTCCCCCTAATTGTTTCCCCAACTTCAATCCTGTCAACAGTGCTTGGGCTTAAATAGCTGTTTACATTTGGCTCCGATATTAACGGTAGGATAATGCACTGTCGTTAGCTTCTAGACTAATGATCCCAGACCGAACATCTTCATCAAGACTTAGCCCCATTGAGCTGACACTCCTCAGATCATTTTCTTGCTCATTAAAGTAATTAAAGAGAACAATGTCAGACAAGCCTTTGGAGGGGAAGGAGTGGGGAGGAGCAAAGACAGAGCAGATACTAATAGGCAAAGCAACAGCCGCATTTATGTTTTCTTTCATCTGTAGTTTAATTGCTGCTAACTCAGGCGTATATTCATCCTAGGCTGAGTTAGCTTTTATTTTATTTTTTTAACCTGCAGGAGGGAAAAAAAATGCCCTTGCCAAGCAGAGAAGATAGAACAGAGCTGCTTGCCCGCAAACAACAAAGTGCTGCTGTAAGAGGGGATTCTGGGTAATAGTGAGATGCAAATGAGGAGACGCAGGACCCCATTTTGCTTCTGAACCCCATGTTCTAATGCAGCCACAGCAAAAAGCTTCTGTTTAAGGCATTTTCAAACAGTGTTTGCTGCACCGGGGGATGGCTTTAAGGTGGTTTAAGGCAGCAGTGGATGTAGCGAGCAAAAAGTTGTCTTATCCAGTGATAAGGCCCCAACTACCAGAGGGGATGTGCGAGAAAGCATGGGGAATTTACTCTATTTGTGCTCACAATCAAGGAAGAAGAAGGTATCACTGAGCAAGCAAACATGTTTTAAACGTATATTGAGGGAGGCAGTGCGGCCCAGTGGTTAGTGTGCCAGACTGTCGCATACAAAGCCTGGGTTCTATACACAGCTTCGCTGCTGACATCGAGTAAGTCAATTCACCTCTCTGTGCCTCGGTGTCCCCATCTATAAAGCGCTTTGTGATCTATGGGTAAAAAGCCCTCTCTAAGAGCTCTAGGTAATATTATTCTTGTGCAGTTCTACTCTGAAAGCGACACTGTAAAAACAGGCCCCAGGGGGGCCACTTGGTTTTTGTCTCCTAGTTACTCTCAGATCAAATGTGCTCAGATTCCAAGTAAAACAGCGCTTTCTTACAGCTGCCAGCTTCATCAGCTCTCCCTGGGCAATGGGAATCAAGCTGGGCTCTTTCGTTCTTATGCATCCTCACCAGTAACAAAGATTCTGCAGGCAGAGAATGGATCTCCTGAGCGACAGAAGGTGCTGTTTCTGTTTTTCCTGCAGCACAAGGGCACTTTGATAGAAATGGTCACACTTTCTTCTTGATAAATATACTGAATAGATTAACAGACGCACAGTTTTAACTGGAGTCCCATTGGACAATACTATATAATATTGTCGTATTGTTTCTTTGTGCTCCCCCATCTCTTTTGTCTGTATCTACCTGTTGTTTCTCGTCTTCCAGTTAGACAGGAAGCTCTTTGGGGGAAGGGACCATCTTTTTGTTCTGTGTTTGTACAGCACCTAGTACCCTAGCTCCCAGGCTTGACTTTTGAAGGTGTTGTGCGGGTTTCTTTGGAGGACGAGGACTGGGAAGTCTGATATGTAACGATCGCCTTGTGAAGTGTTCACCCTCGGGTGATATAGTGTTTTTGTCTTTTATCATTTGGCTGTGAGAGTTTGATTGCGTAGTGACTGTCGTGTTAGATAGATAGAGTCTCAGGACCAGTATTGTGATCTCTCTCAGACCTTAGGAAGTGCCTCATTAACTTTGGTGTTTTCATCCTGCTTTTTGTCTATTACTAACCGATTGCATCATGACTGCACTCTGTGGGTGGAAGTGGAACTGTTCTCTGGCAGCTGACTAAACATGACCTGCCTCCCAGACTCCCCCGTGCAATCCCATTGGTTTCAATCTCCTGGATTAGGAGAAAAATGGGAAGGAAAGGAAAACAAACTGCAGGGGGAAATCATATCATTTCCCAGGAGGAACAGTTGTGGAAGCCAATCAGTTTTGCTGTGGCAAACTGATGAGGCTTGAGAAATATTTACTGTAAGCAACAGACAGTACATCTCAAGATGCACATGTTATGGTTTTAAGCTTTAAACGAAGACGGTTTATGGATTTAGGAGCACAGACCATCATTGTTTGTTGTTGCCATTGTTCTAAAGCAATAAACACACAGTTCAAAGACCATTTTATCCATGCACATTGCCGGCTTAGCTTGATATAATATCGTATTTCTGCGGTGTCCCAACAAAGGTTTAATTCTGCTTTACTGAGACCTGATTTCAATTTAGACAGAGAAATCCTGCTCCAGACAGTGAACGTTTCTTATCACAGGAGATTAGGCATTTGCTGAATAATTCTTTCTAAATCTTCTGCAGCCGACTGAAATCATGGCTCAGAACGACGAGCTATTTTTTTTTAATCGAACCAGAATGGGGCTGAAGAATATGTGATGAACATCTCCAACTGTCCGCACTGCTCACCTCATTTCCATTTTCACAACGTTTGCTTTTCCAGTGGTGACGGGGAACTGTACGGTCTGTAGTTCTAGCATCCAACGTGGAACATAGCAAATATGTTGGAGCCTAATGTTTAGGGAATCAGAGAAATCAGAGATGGATGAGGGCCAAACTTTCAAGGAAGCCTTAACCTGGCTTCTAATTTTGTGTTCTCCCAATCGATTGTGCGTGCAGTGATGGCAAGCTCAAATAAGAGACGTTGGATATCTAGCTTTACCACCTGATCTGCAGCTGCAAATTACACTGATGTCCTCAGATCAGGGACTGTTCCTGGCCCTCTACATCCCACCAATTCTGTCCACAGCTGATAGTGGGAGCAAAATAACAGGTGCAGAAATAGAGTTTATGGTCCCAGTGACCATCTAGATCATTCTGCAGAGGGCCAGTGCAGGATTATTCCCCTCAGCATGTCCCCTAGGTCTTTCCCTAGGTAGCAGGCTACTGGGCACTCCCTCGGGAGATGGTTCTAGGTTGGAACAGATCTTTCTGCAGGGAAATTTTCCTGATTCACAGCCTGTATTTATTTCCTTAACCTCAGTCCTGCTAGTTACAACCCATCCAAACAACTCTTCTCCTGACTTGGTGATACACCATTTTAGCATTTGCACAGATGGAGTCTGCCCTGTTTGCTACTGCAGGGCGTGAAGAACCAGGACTCCTGGGCCCCCTTTCCATATTTGCCAGAGAGTCTCCGTTTGGCCACAGGCACGTCACTTAATCCCTCTATGCCGCAGTTTACTCATCTGTAAAACAAGTCTTAAAATCAGGCAGTGACCTCTTTGGTGTAAATATTATGTGTTTTGGGGCAGTGCCAGTAACACTACCTATTAAGGTTGCCTGACACCTCCCATTATAAGTAGGAGCATTATCAGCAGATTGAGGGATGTGATCATTCTCCTCTATTCAGCATTGGTGAGGCCTCATCTGGAGTATTGTGTCCAGTTTTGGGCCCCATACTACAAGAAGGATGTGGAAAAATTGGAAAGAGTCCAGCGGAGGGCAACAAAAATGATTAGGGGGCTGGAGCACATGACTTACAAGGAGAGGCTGAGGGAACTGGGATTGTTTAGTCTGCAGAAGAGAAGAGTGAGGGGGGATTTGATAGCTGCTTTCAACTACCTGAAAGGGGGTTCAAAAGAGGATGGATCTAGACTGTTCTCAGTGGTAGCAGATGACAGAACAAGGAGTAATGGTCTCAAGTTGCAATGGGGAAGGTTTAGGTTGGATAGCAGGAAAAACTTTTTCACTAGGAGGGTGGTAAAGCACTAGAATGGGTTACCTAAGGAGGTGGTGGAATCTCCTTCCTTAGAGGTTTTTAAGGTCAGGCTTGACAAAGCCCTGGCTGGGATGATTTAGTTGGGGATTGGTCCTGCTTTGAGCAGGGGATTGGACTAGATGACCTCCTGAGGTCCCTTCCAACCCTGATAGTCTATGATTCTATGATTGTAAGACCCTGTTTTCAGTTGCTTATAAAACTTTGCCAAATCTGAACTGTCTGGGCTGAAATGTTCTCCATCTATAAATTGGAGATAATTCCATTTCCCTTGTGTTGGGGATACATTAAAAGATATGAGGCCTCAGATACTGTGGTGATGGAGCGTATAAGTACAAGAGATAAAGACACATGTACCTGCCATTAATTTCACGGAGCAGGTGCCTTGTTCTAATTTATGCAACCATGTAAAAAAGGTGGAATTGATTGGTTTCTGCTGCGTTAGTGTCTGCATGGGAAGCAGTCAATGGCAGATGCGCACAAAGAGAATGTCATTTGGACCAGGTGTCCACGTGCCACACTGCTGCTATGCAGAATTAAAAGCCAAGTTGCTGCTATTTTAACCTTAGTTAGCTAATCCAAGTTTGTTGCAGTGAAGGCAGACCCTTAATGGGGATGATATGGTGTGAGAAAGGGATTGGAAGGCTATCTGGTCTATATTTTGCAAAGGGCATAATACCCCCCATTGAAATGAACATGATCCAAGAAATATTGCCCTGAATGAGCAGCCCTGGATGAATGCACACAAGCAAATACCGACGTTTTCACACAGCTCTGCCAAGTGGCTGGAGCAGACACATCACTACCTGTGCTTTTATATTACTCTCTTGCACAGCAATCCCTTTGCTATCCCTCTGAGTTAAATGCATTTTCTCTTCTGGGGAGAGAGAGAGTAAATCTCCTTTTAATCTAATAAATACTGCCCTGACAAAGGTGACCTGCAATGGTGACCTCTTAAGTGGATTTCTCCCAGGAACTGGATGACGGATCAAAATTCGCTCTTGAAAGTGGCAAAAGGCAGCAGAATTCATAATATTTATAAGAGCTCATGACTTTGCCACTGAAAATGTAACACAATCAGCTCAAAGGACTTTTTTTTGTCATGGGTTGAGGCTCCAGCAGTTTGCTTCATAGTTCTCAATATGCTTGGGCAGTGGAGTTTGTTTTTCACCGACTGGTCTAGTCTATTTCTATCTCCTCAACGAAGGGCTGAAAATCCAAGGCATCAATGAATTGTGGTTATAAAGGAGAGGGAGGATGGCCAGCTGCTATTAGCGAATAGCAAAACAATTAAAATAAAAGAAATGCTTTTTAGCAGTTGTTTTCAGACATCTAGTCCTTTGTGCCCAACTTTGTGAAATGCTCAGGTTCACGGACACTTTCATGATCTCTGCAGTCACCTGAAAGCTCAAAAATGACTGATCATATGACCACATGCATCCTAGTGAATGGAACACAGACCTTTTAGGTATGAAAAGGATTCATTCACGTTGCTGAGGATTTTGTGTGGAGGGAAAGAGGGGGGTTGTTTGGGGTATTTTTTTAAGATTTAGTCAACTCTAGTATTACTCTGTCTTGCTGAAAATCTATCTCCAGGTATCCTTGTTCTATCAGTGACTGATAGAAGATTCTGCTTCCTGCAGGACTATTTTACATTACTGAAGGAGTGGGAGTTCAGCTGCATTAGTATGAAGCCTGAAATAAATTATAAACATGTCAAAAAGTTCCTTTAAAGGAAGAGAGACGGGGGGGGGGGATTCCAATGAGCTGAAGTTATTTCTATAATAACAACACCTAGCTCTTGTATAGCGTTTTTCATCAATGGATCTCAATGTGCTTACAATGGAGGGGAACATCATTCTTCCCGTTTTTACAGATGGGGAAACTGAGCCACAGGAAGGCGACATGACTTCCCTGAAGTCAAGTAGCAGAGACGGAAATGTCACCCAGAGTTCTTGAACTCCAAGCCACTGCCCTGGCCACTAGACTATCTAAGATCGAGAGGAAGAGTGGTTCTGTGGGACTTGGAAGAGCTGGGTCCAATTCTTTGTTCGGTGTGATCTTGGGAAAGTCACTTAACTTTAACATGCTCCAACATCCCCTGTGTAAAATGAGGATAAAACTTCTCCCTACTGCCCAGGGCTGCTGGGACGATTCATCTCTATTTAGGAGGTGGTCAGACATAACAGTGATAGAAACCTTATAAGTACCTAAACCATGTTATTTCTAACATACCCATTACCAGGAAAAGGAAGACAACCCAGATATTTGATAAGCCCTAGAAGTGGTCAGACTTCAGATGATGATTTTTTCCCATGAATAACTTTCCCCATTCTTCAGCTAGGAAGCTCTGAGTTCACACTGGCAGATAGTTGGTGGCACGCAGCATCTTGCGTTGCTAAGTTATGTGATGCATGCTCGGCAATACTCCTGACACGACTATATTTTCCATCATCATGACTATTAATTAACATCCACACAGGGCCATAAAAGTGTGTGGCACTTCACAGACACACTTTGCCAGTAAAGAAATCGACCCTCTAATTTTTTTTAGATGAACTGGTTGACTTGACACATAGCTAATGTTGCAAAAAAATTGCCTTATCAAGTGGTTACAGAATAATTTGTGGCTCATCACCCTGGAAGAATCTTTCATTGTCAGTGGCACCAAAAAACATTCATGGAACAAGCTCTGTTGGGCAACAACACAAATCATTCAGTAAGCAGTATGGCATATCTAAATACTGTAGAGGAAGGAGAACCCGATGGTAGGGTCTTAGCCTTGGGCTAGGGAAACTTTAGTTCAAGTACCACTTCCTTTATAGACTTCCTGTAGGACTTTGTGTGAGTCTCTTAATTTCTCCACATCTCAGATCCCTCTGTGCAGAACAGAGATAATAGTATTGCCCTGCTTCACAGGGATGTTGTGAGGATTGATGCATTCAAAATTGTCAGTTGCTTGTTTGCTATGGTACTGAGGGCCTGAATTAGATAGAGCCTAAAATACATTAGAGATTGCAAGGTGATCAGCTATTCTGATACGTCCTGATACTCTGATATGTCATATACTCTAATACATCCAGTTTTGGGGCCCCCACTAAAGAAAGGACATGGACAAATTGGAGAGAGTCCAGCGGAGGGCAACAAAAATGGTTACGGGGCTGGGGCACATGACTTATTAGGAGAGACTGAAGGAACTGGGATTGTTTAGTCTGCAGAAGAGAAGAGTGAGGGGGGATTTGATAGCAGCCTTCAACTACCTGAAGGGGGGTTCCAAAGAGGAGGGAGCTCGGCTGTTCTCAGTGGTGACAGATGACAGAACAAGGAGCAATGGTCTCAAGTTGCGGTGGGGGATGTCTAGGTTGGATATTAGGAAACACTATTTCACTAGGAGGGTGGTGAAACACTGGAATGGGTTACCTAGGAAGGTGGTGGAATCTCCATCCTTAGAGGTTTTTAAAGCCCAGATTGACAAAGCCCCGGCTGGGATGATTTAGTTGGTGTTGGTTCTGCTTTGAGCAGGGGGTTGGACTAGATGACCTTCTGAGGTCTCTTCCAATCCTGATATTCTATGATTCTATGAGAAAGGGGTACACAGGGAAATGTCAGCTTTAAACTCACTGATAACCAGAGTTGGTTGGGAAACTACGCTTTTCCCCTTATACATTTTTTTTTTTTTGAGAAAAACAATCTTTTTTACATCTTTGTTCATTTATTTATTTAATGTTGAGGGTTTTATTGAAATATAAAACAACATTTTCAAGTTAAAATTGAGAAACCCAAACAAACAGTTTTTTTTTTTTTTTTTTAGGGACGCCAAAAAAAGTATCAAGGAAGGCATGTTTTAATGAAAAATTCCATTTTGTCAAATAGCCCTTTTCTGTCAAAAAAATATTAAAGGAAACATTTCCACCAGCTGTACCAGTTGCCTCTCTGAAGCAGAACCTAGACGAGTGGTTCACAACCAGGGGTACGTGTACCCCCGGGGGTATGCAGAGGTCTTCCAGGGGGTACATCAACTCACAACAGGCTACACAAAAAGCACTGGTGAAGTCAGTACAAACTAAAATTTCAAAGGGACAGTGACTTATTTATACTGCTCTGTATACTATACACTGACATGTAAGTACAATGTCTATATTCCAATCAATTTATTTTATAATTATATGGTAAAAAATGAGAAAGTCAGCAATTTTTCAGTAATAGTGTGCTGTGACACTTTCGTATTTTTATGTCTGATTTTGTAAGCAAGTTGTTTTTAAGTGAGGTGAAACTGGGTTACGCAAGACAAATCAGACTCCTAAAAGGGGTACTGTAGTCTGGAAAGGTTGAGCGTCGCTGACCTAGACGATGTACATTTTGGAGTAAGACTAAAATGTTGGGATGTTTATTCATACCTCTTTGGTGTGGAAAGCTCATTTCTGGGGTGAAAAATGATAGAAGAATAGTCTGTTTTCTGGCACTTCTGCGGCTGTTGGAAGGCCGGAAGTTCATATTTATGTGCTACAAAAATGTCAAAATCAATACAAAATGTTTATTATTAATTATTATTATTAGTTCAATGCCAAGAATATGCTCAGCATTACGAGAAATGAAATGAAGGCAGTATCTGAGCAGGATTGGTTACCAGCTAACAGAATGAAAGAGAACAGACAAGACACACTAGGGGTATGTCCAGACTACCCGCCATATCGGTGGGTAGCGATCGATTTATCGGGGATCAATATATCGTGTCTCATTAAGATGTGATATATCGATCCCCGAATGTGCTCCCCGTTGACTCCGGAACTCCACCAGAGCGAGCGGCGGTAGCCTGCGCCGTGAGGACCCAAGGTAAAATCAATCTAAGATACTTCGACTTCAGCTACGCTATTCATGTAGTTGAAGTTGTGTACCTTAGATCGATCCCCCCCACACAGTGTAGACCAGCCCTAGGAAATCCCTGAGGGAGGGCTCTCATAAAGGTGATTTTGTTTAACAAAAAGGCTTAACAGATTTATTCTGGAAGGTCTGAGCTGGGAGGTGGGAGGCACTTTTTTCATATTCTTGTCATTGTGACCATATTCAGCAATATTGGAATATGACTTGAAGACAATCCACTTACCAGATGGCCCGTTAGCAATACAGCTAGGTCTGCCTCTGTGCACGGTCTAAACAGAGTTAATGAAGATAGGAAGTTAATTCCCTACCTTTTAGTGGCAGCTAGAATTTGAGTAGCAGGGCAATGGAAAAGGAAAATAAAACACTCCCACTCTGTATAGGTGGTGTCGGAGAAAAACTGAGTTCTCACTATTTTGTTTAGGTACAGCAAGTCAGAGGCTTTATTAACTCTCACATGTGCAGAGGAGAGAGCAAGCAGGTCTCTCCCTGGTAACTAATTACAGCAAGCATTTATACCTTTCATTACAGAAATAATGAGGGACAGCTGCATTTTGTTTATACATAGGCCATCTTGATATCTCATTTCCTTACTTGTTTTGACTCTTGCCTACATACAATTAGTTTCTATACCTTATCTACACAAGGTCTTCTACACCTTATCTATACTGAGGTCACAATGACTTCTTACACAGCTCTTTCTCACCCGTCTCACACAATCCTCGCTTCTACAAATCTCACGTTATCAGGGTTATCAGGGTCACAGCTAGCTTGACTCTTGCTAACAAAGACTGTCTCTTGCTAACGAAGCCTGACTCTTGCTAACAACCATCATGCATTGCAGTTCCCTTCTACGAAGCCTGACTCTTGCTAACAACCATCATGCATTGCAGTTCCCTTCTGTCAGTTCTTTTCTCTGCTTCCACAGTGGGATAAAAAGATCAATGAAACTGTAGTGATGGTGAAACTAACCCATCAGCTAAGAACATTGCAAGGAAATGAGTGCTTATATAATTAATTGGTGTCCATTGACTTCATTCTCTAACAGGAAACCATTTGTTGGCTTTGAATCCTGGATGTTTACAACCCTTTTTTGGAGACTGAAGCTTGCAAAGTAAATGAAAGATTTCAGGAACGTGCGTTAGATCTAAAGATGAGCAAACAGATGCATGAATGACACCAGTAGATTGGACACTAACTAGAAGCAGTGAAAGCCTGTCATGCAAACCAACACAAAGAGATGCAAATCAGCATAGCAAAATGAGTATTCATTTGCGTAAGCTTTATAGTTAGTTGTAACTCGGAGATTGCATTGCCCTTGCAGTATTCCAGCGGTTCAGATGCATTGATGGGCCCAGGATGCAAAGTAATGCTTGCAAAAAAATAATAACAAGGTTCAGTAAACATTTTTCAAACCTCAAATATGGTGAGATTGAATTCTGAGTGAAAGTCAGGGTCAGCTCTGATCTATCCAAACCGTTCACACATCGCCACTCGCCAGCTGCCCTGTCTCTTTGTGATGTCAGACCGTTCCTTTGGCAATAACAGCTTCATATAAACAGGCTGCCATGTGTAGCTATGTTTTGATATTTGATGTGCATGCTGGGAATTTCTCAATGATCTTCGGGTAGCCTGAGCTGTTAAAAGAGAAGCTATTTTGAAATATGAAATTGAGATGAGAAATAGAGCGGAATGTTTCAGCATGTGTATAATAAGTCATTGAGCATTTGTAAATATCCTTGTCACAAAGCGCGTCACTTGCTGCCGGACTGGCGCCTCCTCCTGATCATTCTGGGGATTAACCCGAGGCCGATGCCCCCGTCCATGGTTTGCACACGGTCACTCCTTTTCCGCAGTCCGCCTGCAGCATCAGGAACCTCAGTGTCCTCTTTGTGGCTCAGCCCTCTGGCTGTGTCACTATCCATGTTCCCCGCTTTGGGGGAAGGTTTAGCTCCTCAGCTATCCCGCCACTTCCCCTGTGGCAAGTGTGTGGGGGGTGGATCCGGGCCCACCCACCATATGCACCAACTCTGTGGGTGCTCTGGGGCTGGAGCACACATGGGGAAAAATTAGTGGGTGCTCAGCACCCACCGGCAGCTCCCTGCCCCCCCGCCCCAGCTCACCTCCACCTCCTCCCCTGGGCTCACCGCGTGCCCACTTTTCCCCCCAGCTCCCAGCACTTGCGCCGTGAAATAGCTGTTTTGCGCAGCTGGGAGGGAGGGGAAGGAGGGGGAAAGGAGCGCGCTCGGGGAAGAGGCGTGGCCGGGATTTGGGGAAGGGGTTCAATAGGGGCAGGGAGGGGGTGGAGTTGGGGTGGGGACTTTGGGGAAGGGGTTGGAATGGGGGCGGAGAAAGAGTAGAGTCGGGCCGGGGCCAGGGAGGTGCGAGCACCCACCGGCGCCGGGGAAAGTTGGTGCCTATGCCACCCACTCCTCCAGGGCCCAGCCCAGGGACCCTCTGCACCCCAGTCACTAACTGCACTCCTTTGTCTCTACTACTGCTGCATTTCCCTGGACCACTTCCTCAGAGCCACAACACCCTCCTCAGTCTCAGCAGACTGTCCCAAACTCCTTCTCTTTTTCCTGGGTTCTCACCTGTACCACTCTGTCCAAGATGCTACAGGATTGCAGCCTACTCCAGATACAGTTCTCCCTCCCTGAGCTCCAAATAGCTACTGACCCTGCTCTGCCCTGAGGTTCTTTTTATATGGGCCTGCTGGGACCTGATTGGCCGCTCCTCACAGCCCCTCTCCTATTGGCTGCTTTTTGTGCAGCGTCCCTAGGGTTCTATTCACCCCTTACTGGCCAGCATGGGGCAGACGCCCCATCACAATCCTCCTGTTACAGTAAGAGACAGGAAGTGAGAGATTCACTCCATTAAGCTGCTGGGACTGATAGACAGAATCATAGAATCATAGAATCATAGAATATCAGAGTTGGAAGGGACCTCAAGAGGTCATCTAGTCCAACCCCCTGCTCAAAGCAGGACCAATTCCCAGCTAAATCATCCCAGCCAGGGCTTTGTCAAGCCGGGCCTTAAAAACCTCCAAGGAAGGAGACTCCACCACCTCCCTAGGTAACGCATTCCAGTGTTTCACCACCCTCCTAGTGAAATAGTTTTTCCTGATATCCAACCTGGACCTCCCCCACTGCAACTTGAGACCATTGCTCCTTGTTCTGTCATCTGCCACCACTGAGAACAGCCGAGCTCCATCCTCTTTGGAACCCCCCTTCAGGTAGTTGAAGGCTGCTATCAAATCCCCCCTCATTCTTCTCTTCTGGAGACTAAACAATCCCAGTTCTCTCAGCCTCTCCTCATAAGTCATGTGCTCCAGACCCCTAATCATTTTTGTTGCCCTCCGCTGGACTCTTTCCAATTTTTCCACATCCTTCTTGTAGTGTGGGGACCAAAACTGGACACAGTATTCCAGATGAGGCCTCACCAATGTCGAATAAAGGGGAACGATCACGTTCCTCGATCTGCTGGCAATGCCCCTACTTATACAGCCCAAAATGCCGTTAGCCTTCTTGGCAACAAGAGCACACTGTTGACTCATATCCAGCTTCTCGTCCACTGTGACCCCTAGGTCCTTTTCAGCAGAACTGCTACCTAGCCATTCGGTCCCTAGTCTGTAGCAGTGCATGGGATTCTTCCGTCCTAAGTGCAAGACTCTGCACTTGTCCTTGTTGAACCTCATCAGGTTTTTTTCTGCCCAATCCTCTAATTTGTCTAGGTCCCTCTGTATCCGATCCCTACCCTCTAGTGTATCTACCACGCCTCCTAGTTTAGTGTCATCTGCAAACTTGCTGAGAGTGCAGTCCACACCATCCTCCAGATCATTAATAAAGATATTAAACAAAACCGGCCCCAGGACCGACCCTTGGGGCACTCCACTTGAAACCGGCTGCCAACTAGACATGGAGCCATTGATCACTACCCGTTGAGCCCGACGATCTAGCCAGCTTTCTATCCACCTTACAGTCCATTCATCCAGCCCATACTTCTTTAACTTGGTGGCAAGAATACTGTGGGAGACCGTATCAAAAGCTTTGCTAAAGTCAAGAAATAACACATCCACTGCTTTCCCCTCATCCACAGAGCCAGTTATCTCATCATAGAAGGCAATTAGGTTAGTCAGGCACGACTTCCCCTTCGTGAATCCATGCTGACTGTTCCTGATCACTTTCCTCTCCTCTAAATGTTTCATAATTGATTCCTTGAGGACCTGCTCCATGATTTTTCCAGGGACTGAGGTGAGGCTGACTGGCCTGTAGTTCCCCGGATCCTCCTTCTTCCCTTTTTTAAAGATGGGCACTACATTAGCCTTTTTCCAGTCATCTGGGACCTCCCCCGATCGCCATGAGTTTTCAAAAATAATGGCTAATGGCTCTGCAATCTCACCCGCCAACTCTTTTAGCACCCTCGGATGCAGCGCATCCGGCCCCATGGACTTGTGCACGTCCAGTTTTTCTAAATAGTCCTGAACCACTTCTTTCTCCACAGAGGGTTGGTCACCTTCTCCCCATGCTGTACTGCCCAGTGCAGCAATCTGGGAGCTGACCTTGTGCGTGAAGACAGAGGCAAAAAAATCATTGAGTACATTAGCTTTTTCCACATCCTCTGTCACTAGGTTGCCTCCCTCATTCAGTAAGGGGCCCACACTTTCCTTGATTTTCTTCTTGTTGCTAACATACCTGAAGAAACCTTTCTTGTTACTCTTAACATCTCTTGCTAACTGCAACTCCAAGTGTGATTTGGCCTTCCTGATTTCACTCCTGCACGCCTGAGCAATATTTTTATACTCCTCCCTGGTCATTTGTCCAATCTTCCACTTCTTATAAGCCTCTTTTTTGCATTTAAGATCAGCAAGGATTTCACTGTTTAGCCAAGCTGGTCGCCTGCCATATTTACTATTCTTTCTACACATCGGGATGGTTTGTTCCTGCAACCTCAATAAGGATTCTTTAAAATACAGCCAGCTCTCCTGGACCCCTTTGCCCTTCATGTTGTTTTCCCAGGGGATCCTGCCCATCTGTTCCCTGAGGGAGTCAAAGTCTGCTTTTCTGAAGTCCAGGGTCCGTATTCTGCTGCTCTCCTTTCTTCCTTGTGTCAGGATCCTGAACTCGACCATCTCATGGTCACTGCCTCCCAGGTTCCCATCCACTTTTGCTTCCCCTACTAGTTCTTCCCTGTTTGTGAGCAGCAGGTCAAGAAAAGCTTTGCCCCTAGTTGGTTCCTCCAGCACTTGCACCAGGAAATTGTCCCCTACACTTTCCAAAAATTTCCTGGATTGCCTGTGCACCGCTGTATTGCTCTCCCAGCAGATATCAGGGTGATTAAAGTCTCCCATGAGAACCAGGGCCTGTGATCTAGCAATTTCTGCTAGTTGCCAGAAGAAAGCCTCGTCCACCTCATCCCCCTGGTCTGGTGGTCTATAGCAGACTCCAACCACGACATCACCCTTGTTGCTCCCACTTCTCAACTTTATCCAGAGACTCTCAGGTTTTTCTGCAGTATCATACCGGAGCTCTGAGCAGTCATACTCCTCTCTTACATACAACGCAACTCCCCCACCTTTTCTGCCCTGCCTGTCCTTCCTGAACAGTTTATATCCATCCATGACAGTACTCCAGTCATGTGAGTTATCCCACCAAGTCTCTGTTATTCCAATCACATCATAGTTCCTTGACTGTGCCAGGACTTCCAGTTCTCCCTGCTTGTTTCCCAGGCTTCTTGCATTTGTGTATAGGCACTTAAGATAACTCAATGATCGTCCCTCTTTCTCAGCATGAGACAGGAGTCCTCCCCTCTTGCGCTCTCCTGCTTGTGCTTCCTCCCAGGATCCCATTTCCCCACTTACCTCAGGGCTTTGGTCTCCTTCCCCCGAAGGAGAGTTATTCGGAATTAGCCCAGGTTGTCTGGGAACAATGGATGACAGTGGAGTCATGAACACACTTTCTTAGGCTTTCATTGAAAGGCAGAGCATTTTTATTCCACTTTCATCACAAACTAGGAGATTACAGTGGTTTTCTTTGATGTGCCATGGGCAAGGAGCAACAAGCAACCAAGATAACAAGGGATCCTTTATAGTTCCAATTCCCATCACTTAAGAGTAAGGCGATGTTTATGTCATGGAAGTCACGAAATTCTCTGCTTCAGCCCCAGGGGCTGCGGGACTCTGGAGCTGGCAGCCAGCAGGGCCCTGGCAGGGTTTCAGCGACAGGCAACGGGGCCCCTGCAAGTTTCCAGCCACAGGTGACAGGCTCCTGAAGGGGCCCTCCTCAGGGTTCCAGCGACGGGCAACAGCCTTGCATGTGGGGTGGGGGGAGGGGGATGCCTCGGGTTAGCGGCTAGGGGTGTCCCATTTTTCTCTTTGGGAAATATGGTCATCCTGCAGCTCCCAGCCGCCGTGGGCAGAGGGGAGCCCGCTCCTTCTCCCCCCGCAGCTTCCAGCTGCTGCAGGCACAGGGGGAACCCCACAGCTCCCAGCCACCTCCGTGGTGGGGGAAACCACAGCACCACAGCAGCAAAAGTCACAGACCGGTCATGGCTTCCGTGAATTTTTGTTTATTGCCCATGGGAGAGGAAGAAAGACAAAAATTGTTTGCTCTAAAGCAAGAGCAACAGTTCAGAAAAAAGTGTGAAGAGGTTCGTTTACAATGGAGTCAGAGACATCAGAAGGAGGTATGTTCAGACCCACTGGCCAAACTGGCCCTTAAGGAAGAATTGAAGAAGCAAGAGAAGAGAGAGGAACAGATATTTGCAGAGCTTTAGGAAGAGGACCAACTGGCCAAGGAAAAACGAGGGATAAGGGCTTCCAGAAAAAATCTGAACAGAATCAAGAATTGCCAGGTCCGTGACTTTTACTAAAAATAACCATGACACAATCTTCGCCTTCCTTAAGAGAATTCCAAAGGTCAGGAGAGCAGTAAAAATTCGGGAAAAAGAGGCACTCTACTGGATTTCCTGAAAGGAAGGTTCAACATTTGACTTATTAAACAATCCGTGTTCAAGCTGAAATCATTCTTCACTGGAAGAATGGGAGGCAGTTGCGTAGCATAGGAATACACATGGGCTGATTGTGTTCTTCTCAGTACGATTCCTCTCCTGGCAACAAAAATTGCTACCTTTGTAAGGAACTTCATTTCAGCCATTTTAACGTCCACTGGAAAGTGATGGTAAAGTCTGGAACTTCACTACAAATTGCAATGTTTGTTGTCAACATAGGGTGATATTTTCAAAAATGCCAAGGAGCCTAAGTCCCATTGATTCTCAGACCCGTGAAGGGCTTGTCAACATGGTGAGTTATTGCGCAGCCAGTCAGGGTGTGAACCTACAGCACACCAGCTTGCTTCACAATCACATCCCATGTGGACGCTCCTACAAGGCAGGGAAAGTCCTGTAGGGCGGTTTGGCTTACCTATGCTTCCACTGTGCTGTAGCAGTGTCCACCCAGGATGTTATTATGCAGCTACCTGGTTTCCTGTAGATTCACACCCTAGTTCTCCACACGGGAACTCACCAAATAGATAAGCCCTAGGTGCCTACCTTGCTTCTGAAAATGTGACTTGTCCTAGGTCACTTAGGGCCAAATTTTTGAAGGTATTTCAGCACCCAGGGGAGTTAGATGCCTAAATATCTAAGAATCTGGCCCTCAGATACTTTATGAAAATTGCACCCAGGAGTTAGTTGCTATTGACACTAGATAAAAAACGTTGGGCCTGATTCTCTGTTACGCTGAGGCCTCTTTGTGCCACACCAGCAGTGTAAAGGGGCCTTTGAGAATGGCCAGACTGGGTCAAACCAAAGATCCATCTAGCCCAGTATCCTGTCTTCCAACAGCAGCCTGTCACGTGCTTCAGAGAGAATGAACAGAACAAGTAATCATCAAGTGATCCATCCCCTGTCACTCATTCCCAGCTTCTGGCAAACAGAGGCTAAGAACACCATCCCTGCCCATCCTGGCTAATAGCCACTGATGGACCTATCCTCCATGAACTTATCAAATTCTTTTTTGAACCCTGTTATAGTCTTGGCCTTCACATCATCCTCTGGCAAGGAGTTCCACAGCGTTGTGTGAAGAAATACTTTCTTTTTTGGTTTTAAACTTGCTGCCTATTAAATAAAATGTTAAAATAAACCATCAATGGATAATATTAGCACAATTGTAACCTGATGCCACCAAGAAGGGGGGTTGTTGACACCAGGGATTGAATCCTGAACCAGCTTGAATCTCTACTGCTTGAGCTAAACGAGACGCAGCTGCGCTAGGCTCATTAGTCTCTCTATGTGGCCTTACCACCACCAGAGGGAGACAGAGCACCACACTACAAAGGTGGGCTACATTATTGTTAATGGCTGTTAATGAGTTATTATTATTGTTGATAATAATTGGCGGAGCGGTATACAATTAACAACCATTTTAGCGGGGTTCTAAATAGTCTCCTGCAGACCAAGAAATCTCAAACACAACAGGATCCTGGATTTTCATGCGAACCTGACAGTGAAAGTAATTATTGTTAGAAACAACAAGTAAAACATCACAATGTAATTTCCTCGTCTCAAGCTGGAAGAAATGCTGAGAGAAACCAGCAACTCAAATGGCTTAGTTAGATTTTAAAAATCCATCCCCCTTTTCTTGCCTTCGTTCGTTCGTAGGGAATTTTTTAAAAATCTTTCTAGCATGAGACAAAAGCTGGATTGTAGGTACTTGGATCTGTGTGTCCCTCACCCACATACCTGTGTGAACAGAACATGCCTCTTTCAGCACAGCAGTTTGCTTCCAATTAGGAAAGTACAGAAGGGTTTGGTATTGTTAAGGAATCCCTGAGAACTGGGAAGAAAACCAGGCCCCGTTAAAGTCAATGGCAAAACTGTTGACCAAGATTTCGCCCTTGATGTCTGTTTCACAAACCCCTTTAGAAGCTCTTCTTTATACGGATCACGGGCTTGCTTTATTACTCTTCACTATGAGAAATGTTTGCAAGAAAACAGGACCTTTGCCTCCTAGGGCTTTAAAGGCTTTTTCTGCACTGGAATAGTCTTCCACAGTTGTTTGGTGTGGACGTGATTGGCAAGGCACAGAGGATAATTGTGCCCATTGAACAACAGAGCTAAGCCAGGCAATTACACACAGTTACAATTAGATGGTGGGGCAGAGACCCTGGGTGAAATCCTGGCCCCATTGAAGTAAGTGGGAGTTTTGGCATTGACTTCAGTGGGGCCAGGATGTCACACTCTGCCTTCCTATGTGTTTGTACAGCCCCTAGCACAACCAAGACCTGATCTTGGTTGTGGGGGGTGGCTACACGAACACAGGTTAATAAGAATAATATCAGTGTTAGGTGAAATTCAGCTCAAGGTCTGTGTAGCCCTTAAGTCCGACTTAACCTCTAGTTCACCCAGTATGAACATAGTAACTTTGTGTATTTAGCTTGAAATGGTGCCTTTGATCTCTCTGTACTGGATTTTTAAATTGCTAGGAAGTCCACGGTCGCCATTTTGTTCTCAGGGTTGCTGTAGCTTTTTACAAGCAACACACGCTGTGCTCTTTCCTAGAGACGTTACTCTTTTTTCATGTTTTTTTTTTGTTTTTTTGTTTGTTCTTTAATCTAAAATAAAGGTATTTTTTTGTCTGAAAGGTGCTGGGTTAAAAATAAGCCTTTCCTAAAACACTGACATCCCTTAACAGAGGAAAAAGAACCACATGCTAGTGCATGATTTGCTGTCACCATTAGGAAGGGTTGCATAGCAACACAGTTTTTGCCTGGCTATGCTGACAGACAAAAACAAGTTCCAACGGTGTTAAGAAACCAAGCTGTAGAGAGACCCAGTTATAATATCTCTCTCTATATCTACATATAAACAACATTATACCACAAACACCTACGTCTCAGACACTTAAGTGGCGGCCACAATAGCGGGAACCGAACTGGGAACCTCTGGAGCTGAATAAAGGAGTTGCTGGAACTGTAACAGACTCATATCCTCTCTGGCTCAGAGACAGTGGGAGGACCTGTGACACGCACTCACTTGTACTTGCTCTGTCCTTTTCCCTCTATTTTTAGGCCTTTACCCCTAGCCAGAGTAGGCATCTTCTGAAACCAGCAATTTTGCCACATCTGGTTTCCTCATGGAGTATTCAGCAACTCTGTTCCATACCAGTACAGAGTCCTCGCCATCTGATCTGATGGAGGAAACATCTTTCCATTGCAATAGATGGAGACTGGATTTGCTCCAACAACGTCATGCTCCTGTGAGCAGAGGAGAGCAAATCCCCAAGCTATCCATCTGCTCGAACGCAACGAGCACCGGAAAAGCCGCATGGTAATCGCCTGCTGCTGTTGCTATCAGCCTGGTGATTACAGTTTTGCGTGGTTCCTGTTACACACCGGGCTATTCCAGACATGCATAAACCTTCTGCTTCATGAATTATTCTTGGCTTGCTGATAGCTAGAAACTAGGATGGAGTGGATGACGGTCTGGCCTCCAGCACTCTGTTATTCTTCCAAGCCTGTTAATGGATTTGGAAACTTTACCTGCAAACCTGTCTCAGAAATCTGGATCAAGTCATGCAGCTTGCAGACAGAGAGCACAGAAAGAGAGGAATTTGCACCAAGGTTACTGGTGCAGCCAGCTGTGTTGTCTATGCCTTAAACGGTAGCTTGAAGCAAGGGCTGGTGCAATAGAGACCAGGAACATGGAAGCAGCAAGCTTCATTTTGCATTGTTGATACTGGCTTCCAAGGTGATCATTACAGAGTGAAAGACTAGCAGACGAGCGATGAACACGGTTGCAATGGGTAGAGGGAAGGGAAGCATCTGCTTTTTTGGATGTTTTCATTTACTGTGTGTGCTGGCGACACTATTTCTAGAAAAGAAGGAGGGTCAAAAAAATGTCCATCAAAACTTTAAGGAAATTTAAGCTTTCAACTAAACAAAAAGACTCACAGAAAATGCCTCGATTTCTATTTTTTTTTCTTGAAAAAACTCAAAATGTGGGCCAAAAACCCTAGAATTTTCTGGGTTTTGTTGGCAGTATTCATGTGAAATTTTTCCTTTTTTTTCCCCCTCCAGTTTTGAGTTTTTTGACGAAATTTTTTGCAGAGGAGAAAAAAAAAATACATTTTGCAATCTGCTCTAGAAGGGAATAATGGATGCCATGAATTTAGCACTTAATTTGGTTTGCAAATTTTCCACAATGAGACTTTTTATGTACGTGTCTCTTATTTCCAATTCTTCAGGTACCTCCTGCAAATATATTTCTGTCTATGGAATTTGCATGGGGCAGGGGAAATCACGGAGGGATGGGACTGATACAGTCTAAACCTTTAGTTTTGACATTTTTAAAATGAAACATTTTAATTTTTCAATTTGAAATTAATTTCCATTTTGAAATTTCCTTCAAGCTTTAAAAAAAACAAAACTTAAAATATCTCAAAATCAAAATGATGTTTTTCTCAAATTTTTAATTCAAACTTTTTGAAAAAATTCACATCAGGTCAACCCAAAGTGAATTCTTTTGATTCTTCAGAATTGCCAGAGAAGCGAAGCATCAATTATTCGCACAGCTCTGCTTGTGAGGTCTGCCGGCTCACCTCAGGAGCGTGGTGTTGTTTCTGTTCACTAGAGGGAAATCAAAAACCGGTTGAAAAAGGAGAAATGCATTTTTCCCCTTCTTTGTTGCTGTTGTTGAAATTTTGATGAATATTCTTTAAATTAAAAATGGGAGGGTCTCTATTCACAGCATTTCAAGGTTCGTGGAGGATTCTCCATCACTGACCATTTTTAAATCAAGATTCCATTATTTTTCTAAAAGATCTACTCTAGGAATTATGATGGGGAAATGTTACGGCCTGTGTATACAGGGGATCTGATTGGATGAGTGGTTCTCAATGTTGGGTCATTGGACCCCGGGGGGTTCTCTGGAGGTTATGAGTGGGGGTCCACCCCTTGACCCACGGCCAGACTGCACTGACATGGTGTTCTGGTTCTTTTGCTGCATGGAAGATGCCATTTTGTTCTCCAAATGGCCTCTTCCACATAGCATAACCTCTGTGTGAGAGGTCCTGCAGGCAGAGTCGTTCCCAGGCTGGCAGGGGTGTCCTGGTAGTACTGGAAATAAAAAGAGTCTGGGGCACTTGGTAAGATGCCAAAGGGATCCTTGGAGGAAAAGTTTGGGAACCATTGGACTAGATGATCACGATGGTCCCTTCTGGTAATTTCAAGGGGCAGGTGTGACCCTTTGCACAAATACATCAGCACAAGTAGTTATGGGAAACGTTCCTCTTCAAGGGCAGCAATTAAACCAAAACATTGCTCCTATGAAGGTGCAGGCCTAGTGGAGGAAAAGAGCTTTTATTTGAACAACTATTTTGTGCAGTGTTCTCTGTTTCTAGTCGCTGCAGACCTGGGTGAACTAGTCACAACCAGCAAGTTAGCTGGCAACGTTATCCCTTTCCCGCGTGTGGAAGTCATTGATGCATGACATCTCAGAAGAAAGCACATTAAAAATCTGCAATGCACCTGGCATGTGTTGTGTCCAACGCTGCTGCTTCAGGAAACTGGTTTTTTGCTCTTTGTTGTTTGCAAGGAAAAAGAGGAAGGGTCCGAGAGATTCGGTCCTGGCTTTTGTATCCCAGCAGCAGTGTCACCAGCGCCGTGACTGGGACGAAAATGGAAATATCCCTAAAAGAGCCCAAGAGCAATGAAACACCTACAAGAGAACATCCACTCCATGACTCCTATGTCGCTGTTCCAGCCCCTGAAGAGAAGAATAAACCCAGGGCAGAATATGGTAGCATCAGACTGTGTTCTTTGCCTATCATATAAATGTCACTTTTCTCCTCCAAGCTGTGAAACTTTGGGTCTGCCCAACTCTCCCCTCTTTTCCTCACAAGAGCTGTTCCTCCCCAGCTCTCCTTCCTTTCGTTCACATTTCCCATGTGCCCCCACTTCCAAGTCCTCTTGCGTGACAGGCCATAACAGCAGCTTAGCAATGGATTTGCTGACCCAACACAGAAAAGAGAAAACTAACAAACCCATGTTAGCAGACAGCTGACTTCATCTTATTCCACCTTGAAGTTGGCACCAGGAGCCGCTGTGTATGGAGCCCAAACGAGGCTGAGTCAATAACACTGATTCAATTACTTCTGGCCTTTGATTAACTTTCAAAAGCAGCTTACACCTGCAGTATTTTTATTTCACACTTTCCGGCTCACTGAGGTGTCCTTGCTAGGAAGGTGCAGGCTTGGCCTGCTAGCCTGGCACATGGGAGAACGGACATTCAGTTCCTGCTCTTCTACAGGTTCCTGTATGACCCAGCAAAGAATAGACCAAAATAACCCTGTGAGGTACCAAATATCGGTTAATCATGCAGGCCAAAGGGGAACAGTATATATTTATGTAGGCCTTGAGGTATGAGTTTTTTTTCCCCTTGTAAGTCTCAAAGTCAGTGGGGTTCCTCGTCCGAGTAGAATCATAGAAATCATAGAATATCAGGATTGGGAGGGACCTCAGGAGGTCATCTAGTCCAATCTCCTGCTCAAAGCAGGACCAATCCCCAACTAAATCATCCCAGCCAGGGCTTTCTCAAGCCTGACCTTAAAAACCTCCAAGGAAGGAGATTCCACCACCTCCCTAGGTAACACATTCCAGTGCTTCACCACCCTCCTAGTGAAAAAGTTTTTCCTGATATCCAACCTAAACCTCCCCCACTGCAACTTGAGACCATTACTCCTTGTTCTGTCAAGGTAAGTTCTTGACCGTTCAAGCAAGTGGTTCACATTCTGGACCAAAGTATGTAATTCAGTTGGTGCTTTGGAGGGACTGTAACCGTAGGACCAGTTATACTTTCCTGATTGGTCACAGTATAGTTACTCTGTTGTCACTCCAATCAGCATCCAGCCCAATCCGTCGCCTCACTCTATCACTTCGAACGCGTTGAGTCTTTTCCATGTGCTTTTCCTCTGACGCTGATGAATACCTGTCATCCCCAGGAGGCACATTTGGCAATAACACATCGAAACTGCCTCTAGATGGGGCATGCCACTGTTCTTACTGACGGGACGTCTACACTACAGCAGGTGACCTAGCTGCATCTACATCTACGTACCGTCAACCTAACTATGTCGCACAAGGTGTGAAATTTTTCACAGCCGTGAGCAATGTAGCCAGGTCACAGGCCAAGCCTCATACCAGGGACGTCAAAGGAACTGCCCTGGTGTACAACTCCAGTGAAAAGAAGTATCTGGGCCAGCAAAATGCATTTGCCCTTTAAATGTTCTGCATGAGGCAGGTTGGACTGATGGCAAATCTGACAGCCACATGGCAGCTTTCCCTTTATTCTCGGCTGTCATTTTGAAGTAACGCTGAAAGATGATTAGAGCAGAGGCCCTTGTAAAGCCTGCCTGTCCTGCAGCGTTAACAAAGTCTGCTTGATAGATCACCACGTTATTGGGCCTGTCAGCTCTTGGGGGCAGGGTCTGTGTGCTCCATACTGCCCAGCGGGCTGCCAGTCGTTAGCAAATGCAAACTAATAACAGCCGAAGAACATACACTGGGATTCACCTGACAGAGCCTGCGCTGCTAGGAAGTAGTTCGCAGGCCCAGTTCTCCTCTTGTGTACACCAGGACTTCAGAGGAGAACTGGGCCTGAGCCAAGCTGTAAATCCTGTATACAGTGGAAACTACTTCAAGCCAGGGGGTGCAGCAGCACCCCGAGCACCCCTACTTCCAGCACCTATGCAGGAGGTTATCATAGAAGATTAGGGTTGGAAGAGACCTCAGGAGGTCATCTAGTCCCTGGCCTGCCACAGCCTCCCTCTGTGACCTTGGGGACGTCACTTAGTCTCTCTGTGCCTCAGTTCCCCCTGTGTAAAATGGGGATAACAGCCCTTGCCTACCCGACAGGGATGCTGGGAGGATGAATACATTACAAGATGGTGCATGCTTCTATAACAAGGGCCATATTAGTATAAAGGGAAATGCGCTTGCCATTATTTCACAGAATGGGTGCCTTGTTCTCATGTAAAAAAAGGTGGAACAGATTGATTTCCACTGCATTAGCACAGAGGTGACAGTGGGAACCAGAGTATCGTGTGCTATGCTCGGTCAGCATTCGAGCATTAGTGAGAGAGAACCAAGACAGTGCAAGACGCAGGCGGTGTTCCTTCCCCCTTACCGACTGTCCTCTCTCATCAGGCACTTCTTGAAAGTAGAGGTCTCTACATTCCTAGACATTACCCTGGGAGGTACAGTTACCGTAACCCCCACGCACCCACCCCTAGAATTAGATGTACAGAAACCTGCCTCATTTTGAGGGCTGAACGAGATGACCTTTTGCGATCCTACGTTTCTATTCCTGCATTGGGAAGCGCTCTGTCATACTTCTGCTGGGGGTGGCCCTGGTGAAAGCTATGAAAAAAGGCAACATTAACTTCCCCGTCCCTTCTTGATGCTCTGCTATGAGTCACATTTTTAAGAGCGCTCCGGTTGAGCTTGCTGAGGGCCCAACCCCTACAACTGGGGCCAGGTTATCCCAAGATTTCAACACCCAATGTGCTATGCTCATCTGGAAATCTTCAAAACTGAGTTCAGTGGAGCAGAACTGAGAATCTTCTAATAATCTCCCCTGGCTCTGTACGCCACGGAGGTCCTTGGTCGCTGTCACAATGTGCCCCTGTCTCTTTCTGTCAAGGGCATTTTTTTCTATTGAAGATAATGAAGGATGGAGAATCCGGCCATTATATTCAAACCGCCTTGCATGGGGGCTAATTGAAGCTAGTGTAGCAATAAAGTAACCGTGATGTTCCAACTATGATCAGCACATCCTTGCAGAATAGCTGCTCTAACGTGGCTAGTTTCTTTCTAGCCACGATGCTCCTGAAATCACCAGCAGCAAGTAACCAAACGCAGCTGGAAAAATACCCTCGCTGCATGCAAACCCCTCCTAAAACTTCCCTTCAGCCACATGTGGTCTACTATGAGAAACACAAGCCAATTAGCTCAAATGCAGAAGGTGAGAGCCGTGGCTTGCTGAGAAGTGTGCGAGTGTAACTCACTGATGAGCGTGTGCTGCCTGTTCCCAGCTGTGCATGATATCCAGAGGTTATGAATCTGTTACAGCCCCACCTGTCAAGCCTAGCTCAAGCTGCAATACAACATGCTTTTAGTTCTGGAGGTTCTTTCCATCGCTGTAGGTAACCCACCTCTCCGAGTGGCAGTAGCTAGATCACTGGAAGAATTCTTCTGTCGACCTAGCCACACCTACACTGAGAGCTGGGTCATTTTAACTAGAATCCTCAGGGGTGTGAACTTTTCACACACAGCTTTGTAAGTGTAGAGCAGGCCTTAGACTTTATGGGAGCTTGGACCTGGTCTTTATTTTAATAACTGCGACCTGGTCTTGTGATGGGGCCGGCACATTTTTCGATACTCAACAAAAGGACCATCATAATGGCAAGAGACTTGAATGACCTTGTAAATTGGAGTAACAGAAATAGGATGAAATTTAATAGTGAAAAGTGTAAGGTGATGCATTTAGGGATGACTAACAACAATTTTAGTTACAAGCTGGGGACACATCAGTTAGAAGTAACAGAGGAGGAGAAAGACCTCGGAGTCCTGGTAGACCGCAGGATGACCATGAGTCGACAATGTGACGTGGTGGTGAAAAAAGCCAATGCGGTCTTGGGATGTATTAGGCGAGGTATATCTAGTAGGGATAAGGAGGTGCTGCTTCCATTGTACAAGGCACTGGTGAGACCTCATTTGGAGTACTGTGTGCAGTTCTGGTCTCCGATGTTTAAAAAAGATGAACTCAAACTGGAACGGGTACAGAGAAGGGCCACTAGGATGATCAGAGGAATGGAAAACCTGTCGTATGAAAGGAGACTCGAGGAGCTCGGGTTGTTTAGCCTGACCAAATGAAGGCTGAGGGGGGATATGATTGCTCTCTTTAAATATATCGGAGGAATAATTACCAGGGAGGGAGAGGAATTATTTCAGCTCAGTACTAATGTGGACACGAGAACGAATGGATATAAACTGGTCGTGGGGAAGTTTAGGCTTGAAATTAGACGAAGGTTTCTGACAGTTAGAGGGGTGAAATATTGGAACAGCCTTCCGAGGGAAACGGTGGAGGCAAAGGACCTGTCTGGTTTTAAGATTAAGCTAGATAAATTTATGGAGGGAATGGTTTAATGGGATAACATGATTCTAGTCAAATGAACAGCATGCCATCGCTGGTAAATAGTATAAATGGTCAATGAGGGTCTGGCTGGAGAATCTTGCCTACATGCTCAGGGTTCTACTGATCGCCATATTTGGGGTCGGGAAGGAATTTTCCTCCAAGGTAGATTGGCAGAGGCCTTGGAGGTTTTTCGCCTTCCTCCGCAGCATGGGGCGGGGGTCGCTAGCTGGAGGATTCTCTGCTACTTGAAGTCTCTAAACCACAGGATTTGGGGACTTCAACAGCAGAGTCAAGGGAAAGGGGTTGGGACGGCTTTGTGGCCCGCATCATGCGGGAGGTCAGACTAGATGATCATAATGGTCCCTTCTGACCTTAATGTCTATGAGTCTATGAGTCTATGAATAAAACTGCAGACATTCGCTGTCAGATGGGTAGGTGAGCGAATAGGTAAGAAACAGCTGAGTACAGAGGTGAATGCCAGTAACAGATTCATCTGCGGCTGGATGTTGGCTTTTGTTGTGGTGGATTTTTATTATTATACTGTCTTTTGGGTCTTCAGCATCCAGCAATCCCCCCCTTCCGCCACGATGATGTTAGACTTAGGCCAAGTCCACAATAAAAAGTTAGGCTGACCCACTACAGAGCTCAGGGGTGTGAAAAATCCACACCCCTCAGTGATGTAGTTAAAACTGAGCTAAGGCCTGGTGCAGACAGCACAAGGTTGAAGGAAGAATTAGTTGGGGTTGGTCCTGCTTTGAGCAGGGGGTTGGACTAGATGACCTCCTGAGGCCTCTTCCAACCCTGATATTCTAGGATTCTAAGAATTCTTCTATTGACCAAGCTACTGCCTCTTGGGGAGGTTGGAGATGGGAGAACCCCCCGCCCCCGGCACTGTAGCAAGTGTAGACACAGCCTATGTATTGAGCCCATTTGTGTCGCAAAAGCAAGGCAGAAGGGCTGCCGACATCACAGGATATAGCCCAGTATGGGTAGCTCTGTACAGGTTAACCCGGGAGATGAGATCGTCCTTGGGACATGATGCCATCCCATTGTCAGCTGGTCTCCTCTAGCTAGCGTGAAAGCCCTCCTCTGCGGCTCCTGCCTCTGGAAAAACTCCCCTGTGTCCACGGCCGGATTTCCAGTTAGGCACAGTAGCCACGTGCCATGTGATTCTAGGGGCACCTAAGCATTAAAAGTGGGTTAAACATTAAAAAGTTAATACATACAGCTCCCCTGCGGGTGGCCGGCTTTTGGCATGGGTTGGTGGCCACCCAGCGTGTGCGGCTGGAGCAGGGTGAGCATTCAAGTCAGCCTGCCTGGGGGTGCTGTGAGCCGCGGCCGGGCGGAGCGGCTGCTGAAGACGCTGGGAGCGTCCCAGCACCTCCCCAATCTCGCTGCCCCGCTACCTCCGCCCCGTGCCAGAGAGGAATTGGCATGGCTGGCACCCTAATCACTAGCATAGGCAGAGCCAGAGCGCGGCTACTGCACTGGGCTGCGGGAGGGACGAAGGACACCTGGGGATCGCTTGCCATGGGGAGAGGTACAGTCCCCTACTTGTGCCTCTTCTGGGGTGGATGGGAGTGCCGTGCGTGGCGGAGGGTCTCGTGCCTTCCCAGGGAGGCTGTGTTTATATTTCTTTTCATTTAGTTTTTTACGGAAAACACAAAGGTTAGCTGTAGGCGTGTGTGTGTGTGTGTGCGTGCGTCTGTGTGTGTTGAAGATGTGTAAATCCAGCCCTGCCTGTATCTCTCTGTCTCAGCACATCCTCATCTCTCATCTATGGGGCAGTTGTTGAACTGGGCTAAATTGTTATTTGAGCTGGGGGAGATGTTTTGCACAACATTTTTTTTGATAAAAAATGCAGATTAGGCAAAACTGAAATGCTTTGTGATCTCATGTTTGTTTTCCAAATTGTTTCACTTGGGGCGGGAGGGACCTTAAACAAGCAAAGAAGCAAGCAAGCAAACAAAGTCAGTAAAAATCAAAATATTTCGTTTGGACATTTTCCCAATGTTTCAATTTTTCAGTTCAAACAAAATGGCTTTTCGTTTCAAATGTTCCGATGATTTTATCACAACAATCAAAGACATTTTAAAATGGTCAACACTTCAACCAAGTGTTTGGGTTTTGTCACAATGAAATGTTGCTGAAACAGAAACAGGGTTGGGGTTTTTTTTCAGCGCTTTGATGTGCTGAAAATTTTAAAAAATCCATTTCTGGCTTGACTCGACAAGACAATTCCTCCCCTTCTCCTCCCCCTGCTGATTTTTTTTAATTGCCAGCAAACAAACGAAACAAATAAATACACACAATTTGTTATTAGTCCAGCTCTAAAAGTCATAGTTTCACTGCTGTCAATGAAGCTACGACAATTTACCGCAGTCAATATTCTAGCATTTGTTTGTTCTGTTATTTTTAATGAAATCTCTTGATAACTTCACTCATGGACACTGCTGTAGCACTAATAAACGCAATCAATGCAGCTGCAGATCTCATCGGTAGCTAGGATCTCTGCATGAGCAAAAAATGTTTCCTTACTAAGTATTTCACAGCTATTAAAGTTTGATCCCAAGCTGCCAGGCGCCTTGTGAGGACATTTGTGTTTAAGTAAGACAGAAATATATGGCGTTAGCAGAAGTCAGATCCTAAAATGAGCAGAAATAGGTCACAGAACACATCCTCAGTGTTTTATTTTGCTCTAAAAATAATAATCTCCCATTGAGGCTTTCTAGTGGTCTCATTTTTTGCTAGTTAGTACCAAGAGATGAACAGATGGGGGGAAATCGTAGAGTTTATAGGGCTGATGGTAGATATGTTAGGGTTACCATATTTTAATTTAAAAAAAGGAGGACACTCCACGGGGCCCCGGCCCCGCCCCAACTCCGCCCCTTCCACAAAGTTCCCGCCCCCAACTCTGCCCCCTCCCCTGAACGCTCCGCCCCCTGCTCCTCCCCCTCCCCTGCTTCCCGCGAATCAAATGTTCGCGAGAAGCCTGAAACAGGGAGGCAGCAGGTAAGCTGCGGCCGGGGCGCGGCGGGGCACGGCGTGGCCCAGTCCGGCCCCCCCAGCCGAGCGGCTCCCTCCAGCAGCCGGCCGGCCCAAGCCAAGAGGCTCTGGTCCCGGTGTCTCCCGCCCGGCTCAGCTCGGACCCCGGGGGCGCCGGCCCCGGCCTCTGGTCGAGCACCGCCGGCCCCGGCCCCCGCATCGCCGGCCCCCGGCTGAGCACCGCCAGCCCCTCCCTCCTTATTTTCCCAGACATGTCCGGCTTTTTGGGATTTCCTCCCGGACGCGGATTTGAGGCCCAAAAAGCCAGACATGTCCGGGAAAATCCAGACGTATGGTAACTCTATGTAAAACTGTGAGTTTTGTAATCTGTTGCCTGGTCCACTGATTTATGAATGTTCTTTCCTGCTGGGTCTGATTTTCCCCAGTTCTTGCCATCAGAATCATAGTTATGATGCTATCACCTTGCCATTACATGGTTCCTTCTATCCAGAAGGATCTCAAAGGACTTTACTAGCTCATTGTACAAAGTATGGGCCAATCTTGAGGTTCTTACTCAAGATTTACTCAGAGATCACAACAGAATCAGTGGAAAAATTTCTGTGCAGGGGATCAATAAAAATGGAGTCAAGACTTCAGGAGTTGACCATATATTTACACTGCAAGCTCTTTAGTGCAGGGACTGTTTTTTCTGTTCTGTGCTATTGCAATACAATTAACAAATACTAAACATAGATTATGGCGCATGGTAGTGTGTCTGTATTAAGACTGAGTTCTGGTTTGCACTTACGTGCTAAGATACAATCCTTTCTTATTGTCTGAAGAATACATTGTATCCTCCCCAAATGTAGAGCACGGTCTATGGATAGAGATCGAATTTTGGAGGTGTTCTCAGGTCACGGTGGTGCTTAGCGTATGAGTTACAATTAATTAAAAAATGGACCTTTAAGAAAAAAAAATTCCCCAGGTTTTGCCCTTTTCCAGCTGCCTTTCGCTAACAAATGGCTGATTTCTCATCCTTCATGCTACCCATACGGTTAAAAGTCTTTGACAGCTGGTGATGAATGTACTTTTGAATAAAAGATGTTTCAATTAAGCAAAGTTATTAACAATTGTTTATCTCCCCCGTCTTTACCATTACAGTCACAAGTTGCCTTTGTGGTCGCTATTTTCCACAGCTTACAATGGGACTAATGCTCCCCAATTGGATAGTGCTAATCATAACACCAGTAAAGATGGCCACCATTTCCCATTGTTTCCAATGCAGCTGAAGCCACAGGCTGCCATCAGGGAAGATGGCACCATTTCTCCCTGATGCACTACTACAGGCTGGGGACCGACTGGGTAAGCAGCCGTTCTGCAGCAAAGGACCTGGGAATTACAGCGGACGAGAAGCTGGATATGAGTCAGCAGTGTGCCCTTGTTGTCAAGAAGGCCAATGGCGTATTGGGCTGTATTAGTAGGAGCATGGCCAGCAGATTGAGGGAAGTGATTATTCCCCTCTATTCGGCACTGCTGAGGCCACACCTGGAGTATTGCGTCCAGTTTTGGTCCCCCCGCTACAGAAGGGATGTGGACAAATTGGAGAGAGTCCAGCAGAGGGCAAAGAAAATGATGAGGGGGCTGGGACACAGGATTTATGAGGAGAGGCTGAGGGAACTGGGGTTATTTAGTCTGCAGAAGAGAAGAGTGGGGGGGGGGATTTGATAGCAGCCTTCAGCTATCTGAAGAGGGGTTCCAAAGAGGATGGAGCTTGGTTCTCAGTGGTGGCAGATGACAGAAAAAGTAGCAATGGTCTCAAGTTGCAGTGGGGGAGGTCTAGATTGAATATTAGGAAAAACTATTTCACTAGGAGGGTGGTGAAGCACTGGAATGGGTTACCTAGGGAGGTGGCGGAATCTCCATCCTTAGAGGTTTTTAAGGCCTGGCTTGACAAAGCCCTGGCTTGGATGATTTAGTTGGGGTTGGTCCTCCTTTGAGCAGGGAGTTGGACTAGATGACCTCCTGAGGTCTCTTCCAACCCTAATACTCTATGATTCTCTAAAGTCATCATACTACTCAATCTCGAAACCAGCTGATGTGCGACCCAAGCAATTAAAATCACTATGAAATGACCAACATCTGGATACCTGTGTTTTGTTGTGTGCCATGCCACAATTAAGCGATCAAAACGTTTTTTAACTCTCAAACCTGTTTTTCAGGATATTTTCTCCCTGTGTAGATTGATTAACCAGCTCTTTTAGAAACAAAGAAACCAGTAAAAACAGAATTGCCATCGAGTAGCAGGAAGGACCTTAGCTGCTTGAAAACTTTTCAACAAAACTTTTCCTCCATGGAAAAATACTGTGGTGTTGAAACCAGAATGATGCCAGAAGCACAGAGGTTTCCTAGAGAGAGACTCTCTATAGTTGGAGCAGCGTAGACTATGTGGAAACCCAGGTTCTAATCCCGGCTCTGATTCATTCAGCGCTGTTTTTCACCTGAGATTGCTCTAACTCCGGAAGAACAGCAATTACACCTCAGGTTTCTCGCACTCCAGACCAGTGTCCTAACACCAAGTAACGGAGAGTTAACCTGGTTTCTGCATACCCTGCCCCAATGTCATGAAAATGTTCAAAAGGTCTCATTTTCATTCCCATGCAGAATGAAAACAAATTGCAAAACCTCAACCTGGAATGGCTGTTTTCTTGCCAGCCTTAGTAAGGACCACCTTTACCTCCCCCCCCCCCCGCCCCTCTCCCCAGGTCATCAGCAGGGTTCAGAAATTCGGACCTGAAAGATCACAGCACAGACTAATTCCACTTGCACTAGAAGATTCCTTAAGACACAAGATACAGAATTTGCACCCATTTAACTGAGATCAGTTTAAATATCAGTTTAGTTACATGGGTGCAACGTGTGTATAGGGGCGCTCTTAAATTTGCAGGCGCAAGCCAAACTGATATAAGCCGGATGTAAATCCATAATAGAGTGTCCACTCAGAAAGTTGCACCTGTTTAAATAAATCAGCATGAGATCCCTCCTTTTTGTGTCAACCGGGACCAACTCTTAGCCTCTGTGCTGAACAGCTACCACAATAGGTGGCTAGCGCGGTTGTCAGTTGCACAGCAGTTTGTTAGACGGCAGTACAATGTTGAGGAACAGGATTCCTGGGTCATGGAGGGGAGTGTGGTCTGTTGGGTAAAGCAGTGATGCCAGGTGGATAGCCAAGTCCAGATTCCACAAAGCAGATTTCTCACATTAGTTTAGTGGAAGAACCATGAGCAGAACCCCAAAATTGTAGTCTTCAGACCACTGCACTAACCATGCTGCTAAACCAAGCAGTGGATTTTCTCTTTGCATTTGACATTCAAGAGAGAATTAATGATGTAGCAGTTTTGACTGCAAAGGCTTGTACAGATTACACCTTTCCCCTGTTTGTGATCTCGCTGACTACTGTAATTCTCTTTTCCTCCCGTATGTGAAGGGATAATTTAATGGTTTAGTTTAGAAAGTTGCAGGGAGGTGAAGAGCAGCAGCGACATTGTTACGAGCTAATTCTGCAGGGCTTGATGCTGCCATATGTCATTGCAGGGAAAGTTTCTGGCCACATTCTAAGGAAGGAAGCAGAAAGAGCTAATGATGCCCCAGGGAAATCTCTCAGGGAATAAGAAGAACAGGAGTACTTGTGGCACCTTAGAGACTAACAAATCTCAGGGAATGTGCACACTGCCATTGGTTGGTGTACCTGTGTTAGCTTTAATCTAGCTGGCTACCTGAGCAGCAATCACACCTCCGATTGCAATGTAGACATACCCTGGGAAACAGTCTGGGCCTGATTCGGATCCCAACGGGTGTAAATCAAGGGTAATGTCATTAAAATGAATAGACTTACATGGAAGGTAAGTAAAGAAGAGAATCAGACCCTCAGCTTAAGAGCCACTCGGATGCTTTATACAATCTGGGTTCTCTCTCCCTTCACTGTTTATCATGATGGAAATGGCCATGGAATAAGTTCTCCCTGAAAGCCCTCAGCTCCTTATTGCCCACGTTCATTTGGGACATCCCAGCGGGTTGCCATGGAGATGGCTCACAGGTCTGCCTGCACCTGTGATGTCATGCTGAGCGGACTCAATTCGAAACATTTTGACATTTCCAAATCCCAAACACCAACATTGGCAGATTTTGACTTTTTGGCCTGATTCGGGGTGAAAACAAATGTAAAAAAATCAGAATTTCCCTGGGCGAATCAAATTCAATTTTCACTCAGCTCTAGTAATTACTGTGGCCTGGCAGAGATGCTCATTCTGACCACTGATGTATTTTCAACAGCGGCACTGATACTTCAGGAGTCCGTGGCTGCTAATCGAAGCTCTGATTCCCCATCTTACTGATGGATGCCCGTCAGTCCAGCCGTCAGCTCCTTCCCATCGAATCGGGCGTGTTCTAACAGCCCGATGCAGCGAGAGAGACTCCCAATGATTTCGCTGGCCTATCTTGGATGCCTGCAAGAGTGAGGATTATGGCCATCCAAGATCCCAGGAAGTTAGAGCGTGTATGGGAAACAGGCAGCATGGATGGGTTGAAACAGCAAAGAGTTTGCTTGCAAAGGGCCTAAGACCAAAGATATGGCTACTGAGTGTTTATCCTTGTCACAAGGGGCACAACTCTCCTGTTATTTATACAGTAGTCGTGAGGAATCACTCCAATTAAGTCAGTCAAACTCTACTGGTGTGAGCTAGAAGAGAACCAATTCACAGGCGATAAATTCACTGCAAGGGCAGAAGGGGGACCTGCTCCAGTGACTACATGGGCGCTCCTTTAAAAAAAAATTCTTACCCAACATTAAATTTAGCTGCAAGAATCTTTCAGAGAAACAAGTGGCCCCCTCTACGCTACAGCCAGAGAAACCATCACGCATGAGGTTTGTGGCGCAACTGACAGGTGCACATTAATGAGAGAATCCCACTCCGCCACCACATGTGCCAGCAATGCCCCTCTGCCATGTACATTGACCAAACCGGACAGTCTCTACGCAAAAGAATAAATGGACACAAATCAGACGTCAAGAATTATAACATTCAAAAACCAGTCGGAGAACACTTCAATCTCCCTGGACACTCACCAACAGACTTAAAAGTGGCAATTCTTCAACAAAAAAAGTCAAAAACAGACTCCAACAAGAAACTGCAGAATTGGAATTAATTTTCAAACTGGACACCATCAAATTAGGCCTGAATAAAGACTGGGAGTGGATGGGTCACTACAAAAACTAAATTTCCCCCATACTAATTTTCCTTTAGTGTTACTCACACCTTCTTGTCAATTGTTTGAAATGGGCCACCCTGTTTACATTGGCCTCATTACCACTACAAAAGTGATTTTTCCTCCCTTGATATTCTACTGTTGACAATAGGCCACTTCCGCCTTAACTGAATTGCACTGACCCCCCCACTCGGTAAGGCAACTCCCATCGTTTCATGACTGTGTATATACACCTGCCTACTGTTTTTTTTCCACTCCATGCATCTGAAGAAGTGGGTTTTTTACAAATGAAAGCTTATGCCCAAATAAATTTGTTAGTCTCTAAGGTGCCACTAATACTCTTGTTGTTTTCACATTCTCACTGTTATCTGTGCTGCGAGGGTAAATACATTAAAGACGGTAAGCGGTGCTGTTGTGGCCGTGTGCCTTCCACCGACAGAAGTTGGGAGGTTTAGGTTGGATATTAAGAAAAACTTTTTCACTAGGAGGTTGGTGAAGCACTGGAATGGGTTATCTAGGGAGGTGGTGGAATCTCCTTCCTTAGAAGTTTTTAAGGCCCGGCTTGACAAAGCCCTGGCTGGGATGATTTAGTTGGGGATTGGTCCTGCTTTGAGCCGGGGGTTGGACTAGATGACCTCCTGAGGTCCCTTCCAACCCTGATATTCTATGATTCTATAAAACATATTACCTCACCCACCTTGTCTCTCTTAAAGGCTGTAAGACTCTCAGAAATTGTGGTAATAGGGGCCAGGTAGATATAGCACCTCAGAGCAGGACGGTTCCTTCTTCAATGTCTGAGTAGAGGTCAGTTAATAGTAGGCACCAGGGCCGGCTCCAGGCACCAGGCAACCAAGCACATGCTTGGGGTGGCACCTGGTAAGGGGCAGCGGGGGGAGCGTGGTGCAGCATTCGGCGGGGGGGGCGGGCTCCGGCGGCGTGGCGCTCGGGGCGGGGGTCCCGCGGTGTGGCGCTCGACGGGGGGGCAGCGCTGGGGGGGTGGTGCTCGGCGGAGGGGGGGGGGGGCGGTGCTCGGCAGGGGCTGGGGGGGGCAGCACTTTTTTTTGCTGCTTGGGGCAGCAAAAAAGTTAGAGCCAGCTCTGGTAGGCACCATCAGAAATGAACCATAACAGCCCTCTCCTGCCTCCTGTCCCCTCCAGCATGCAGACTTCGTGTTTCTCATAGCAGGGCAAGCAGCAGCTTCAGGGAGTGATGTGTCTAATGTGCCTGACAGATCTGTACCGTACTAGCAGCCAGACAGTGCAACAGCTTGTATGTTAGGTTAAACAGGTGCAGCGCAGGCTCTCGAAAACCACAGCACTGGGCAGGCTTGTGTTAAAGGCAAGGCATTTGCATACTTTGAGTGGCAGCGGAAAGCAGATGTGCTCTTTTACTGTGCAATGACCTGGCTGTCCTGGCTCGCTGGGAAAGCAGCGATGTTGAGGCTGGGAGGTTTTTAGTTTTGTTTTTCTGAGCCACTAATGTTTGTTGGTATATTGCAGCAACTTGCTTTAGGCAGCTAGTTACAGGCCCGTCATGTATCAACAGAATCTGGTCTCCAGTTAATATTCCTCTGTGTCAGATTAGACCGTGACAGTTTGTTCGTCTCTAAGTGAGAGAGATGTAATTATCTCCTTACAAGAATACAGTGCTGCAGCAAAATGAGCAAACACTTGCTCTGAAAGAAAGGAAACGTGTACACATATTCAAGACCGTGCTTAATATGTACCAGGGCTAAGCTCCAGCACCTCTAAGCTTGGCAATTCACAGCCTCATCGCCTCTGGGCTTGCTGCATCAGTTATGAATGTAAAAAAACGGCTTGAGCCCTGGAAACTTTTTCATTATAAGTTAAGCACAGATTCAAAACCAGGGTGTTTTTTTGTAGCAGCTGCTGTAGTCCATTGCTCACTGTCATACATGTTCCCCTGGCCTTCCTTTTACTGACATAATGGCACCGATCCTGCAAAGGGATTTAAAGGATCAGAACATGACTGTAGATGTCTTTTATGTTCCAGGCCCCAGGAAATGACACTATCTCTGCCAAATCAAAAAACAAACAAACAAAAGCTGCATTGAAAACCTCTAGTATCCTGAACTAGAAAAATCAGGTACAAAATTAGGGAAAGCAGATTTGAAGCATAAACAAAAAACAGGAATTAGAGAGAAGGAAAGGGGATGGCTCTAGGGTCTGGGGTTTGACTATGCAGCCCTACGCTGCTAGGTCATTGGTTCACAAGCTGATCAGTTGTTATACTCTAATGAGCTGGTCAGGAGTTTTCTTTTGGGTTTTGCCTAATCGAATGTTTACATGGGACAAATGCTGATTTTGAAAATAAAAAAATCTATTGGGAAAGTCTAAATGGAATGAGGAATACTTGTGGCACCTTAAAGACTAACAAATTTATTTCGTGGGCTAAAACCCACTTCATCAGATGCATGCAGTGGAAAATGCAGTAGGAAGATATATATACACAGAGAACATGATAAAATGGGTGTTACCGTACCAACTACAACAAGACTAATCAATTAAGGTGGGCTATTATCAGCAGGAGAAAAAAAAACTTGATTAGTCTTGTTAGAGTTGGTGTGGCAACACCCATTTTTTCATGTTCTCTGTATAATATCTATCTTCCTACTGTATTTTCCACTGCATGCATCCGATGAAGTGGGTTTTAGCCCACGAAAGCTTATGCCCAAATACATTTGTTAGTCTCTAAAGTGCCACAAGTACTCCTCGTTCTTTTTGCTGATGCAGACTAACATGGCTACCACTCTGAAATCTGTCTAAATGGAATGTTTCTTATTAGTGTGGCATTATTCTCTATGTCCGCCTGAGTTGTGCCTCATGGGAGTTGTAGTTTGGATACTTCTTGCCCCCCCCCCCCATTCTTCCCTATGGACCAGGCTTCCCGGCCAGAATACATTTCCCATAATGGCTTGTAGTCACAGGACTCCCCTGCTGGACTCTGAAGAAGATTTGGGGGTTGTGGTGGATAATCAGCTGAACATGAATTGCCAGTGCAATGATGTGGCCAAAAGAGTTCATGCGATCCTGGGATGAATAAAGAGGGGAATCTCAAGCAGGAGTAGAGAGATTATTTCACCTTTGTGTTTGGCCCTGGTGTGACCACGGCTGGAATCCTGTGTCCAGTTCTGGTGCCCACAATACAAGAAGGATGTTGATAAACTGGAGAGCGTTCAGCGAAGAGCCATGAGAGGGATTAAAAGATTAGAAAACCTGCATAATAGTGACAGACTCAAAGATCTCCAACTATTTAGTGTATAGGTGAAGGGGTGACTTGATCACAAACTACATGTATCTACATGGGGAATAAATATTTGATAATAAGCTTGTCAATCTAGCAGAGAAAGGTCTACCCTGATCCAATGGCTGGAAACTGAAGCTAGACAAATTCAGACTGGAAATAAAGTGTAAAAATGTTAACGGTGAGAGTAATTAACCATTGGAACAACTTACCAAGGGTTATGGTGGATTCTCCATCACTGACAATTTTTAATCAAGACTGAATGTTTTGGGAATTATTCTGGGGAAGTTCTATGTCCTGCGTTATGTAGGGGGGTCAAACTAGATAATCACAATGATCCCTACTGGCCCTGCAGTCTATGAGTATATGATGTACGTGGCTGCTCGGCCTGAAAGCACGACTCTGGTGCTCTCTGGAAGATGACGCCGAGTTGTAGAGCAAGCCTATAGCCAGCAGTGGGGATGAGAGGGAGCTGGAACAAAGTGCTTTGACATTTCGAAAGAGACATTTATTTTCCTGAAGTTTTCATTGTGTGAAAAGTTTTGACATATCATGAGGAAAACAATCAAAATATCACCGTTTTCCCACGGGATGGGAATTCTGGTTTCCAATCAACTCTGCTCTAAAGGTTGTTATCCTTGTTGGCAGCCTTATAGTTGAATAAGGGCACCTGTAACAAACATTGTCTGAGCCGCTGGGACAAAGCAAAACCCTTGCTGCCAGCTTCATTAAAGACACCAAGGAGTGAACGGACCATTGATGGTCCCTGCTCATCCCTCAGGGTGGTCTCTCCGGGTCAGGGTGTGATGAGATGGAGAAGCTCACACTGCCGCTACTATGTTATAGCTGTTCTCTTGAAAGACCAATTTTCCATCCTTTCTGTTCATAGAATTCTGGATCAGCTATTCCGTTAGTAGGCTCATAATCAATGTCAGGCTAATTGTTGTATAAGATGGGTGCATCGAGAAGCCCAGTGATCTGGCAACAGGTCCACTTGGACTGTTGGTGATCATTACCTTCAGGTAATGCAGTCCAAAATACATCCTCAGTGAGGTCTGGAGTTAGAAGGCCTTCAACTATAAAGAACGTTACCTCTTTTTCATACAGAAACTTTCCAACTCAAAACAGTCCAGGTTCTGCCATGCTTACTTAAACTGAGTAGTACCTAATACCACGAGTAGCATTCCACTGAAACAGACATGGGCCTTCTCAAAGGATGGCAGCATCCTTACTGCTAATTGCAAGCACATCCATTCCGTGTGCAGAAGTCCCTATGCGCCCAGGCGAATGCACCAGTGTATACTGTGGGCAGGGCAACCCAGTCCTGTTTGCAACCCAAACACTCCCAGCTCTGGACTGAATAATGGTATCTCCTGCATAAATATGATGCTGTGTATCCTATGTAGGGTGACCAGACATTAACTGGGAAAAAATGGGAAGGGGGTGGGGGGAGGGGGTAATAGGCACCTATATAAGAAAAAGACCCAAAAACCAGGACTGTCCCGTTAAAAATGGGACATCTGGTCACCCAAATCCTATGCATCAGCCACAACTGGACATCGGCGTCTCTTTCTCCGAGTCAATGAGAGAGACTTGAGCACATGTGGGTGACGCAGAAGATTCTGGGTAACAGTAACATAGTTGCCCTCTGCTGTGTTTTTGTGTCTACCAATGGGAGTACAGGAGGGGTGGGGTCAGCCAGGCTTGCTGGCCAATGGCAGGGCGGGAGGGATAGATTTAAAGAGTGGTGACGAGGGGATGGTGCAGAGCCAGGGTGACATGAGGCACAGCCAGGTACCAGGCGGGCTGGCTGGTCAGTATGTCCAGGACGGAGTCACGCCCCCTCTCCCCCATGCCTTGGCTGCAGCAAGGAGCAGGGGTGGGAGGGGGAACAGCCCTACTCACCCAGGAATCAACGTAGCAGGAGGCGTTTGGGGCTCAGGCAGGGGGCTTCATGCCCCATTCTTCGCAGGCCTTTGGGTTCAGTGCGAGGGGGATCAGGTAATGCCCCCTCCTCTCCTGGAACTTAGCCCAGCAGAGAAGGGGCAGGCCTGGGCAATTGTATTCTGCTCCAAATAGGTTGAACAGGTGTCCCGATAAAATCTGGACCATCCCGATTTTTCGGTGTTTGTCCCGCGTCCCGACCAATCCCTGGTCGGGACGCAATTTGTCCCGATATTTTGCTCCGCCGGCAGCACTCTGCTTTTTCCATTTTTTTGCTCCGCCGGTGGACCCCCAGTGTCCCGATATTTTGTTCCTCTCATCTGGTCACCCTAGCTCCAAACACCCTGCCATGAGTGAACGTCTTGTCTCCATTTCCCCAGGTGTAACTGCAGCCCAGCCTCCCCAAATACCACCTATAGGTGACGTTCATTGTAGCTCCGCACTAGGGGTGGGGTGGGTGGGTGGGTGTGTGTGCCCCCATGCAGTCCTGCTCTCCTTGCTGTGTGTTCTGCAGAGTATAAGGAAATGGGTGGGGGGCAGGCAGAGAGACTGAATGGGGTATTAGTGAAGGGGCAAAAGGATGGCAGAGGGGGTCTGGTTATGTGGAGGTCTGGTTATGGGGGAGGCAGCGGGGAGGCAGTGGAGGTGTGGGATGAGTCTGCTGAGGGGGGATTAATTTGGAAAATGAATTTGCAAATGTTGGTCAGCACAACTGTGAGCACAGTTAAAGGGGGCCTGGGAGATTCATCTTGTGATTTTTCGTTTTCAGGCAGAATCCAGGCAATGGATGTGCGGGTGCTGGGCCGTTCTGCACTGCCCTCCGCTAGCCAGGGAGCGTCACCTGGCCACGCATGACTGGGCCTACTCCATTGTGGGGCTCCATCTTGGAGAGTGCCGCTCTCCAGGGTGAGGTGACGAAAGGCTAGAGCTGGGCAAAACGTTTCACACAACTTGATTTTGCCAGGCCAAATATGCAGATTCGGCAACACCAAAGCATTTCTCAAATTCACGTCAGTTCTACCGAATTGTTTCAGTCAAATAAAACCGACCAACCAAAAAATTAATCATTTGAAAACATGGAAATGTATCATTTTGTAGTTTTTGAAATAAAATTTTGGTTTCAAGCGACTGTTTCACAAATATCCTTTTTCTTAAAACCAATCTAAAGAGTCAAAAATGAACAAAATCAAAACAAAAGGTTTCAGACAAAACATTGAGTCTGACCCAAACTATTTCTTTCTCACAGAATGGCTGTTAATTGCCTGGCTCTACTACAGTCCCTGGTGTGAAACCCATAGCCGACCACCACAGATCATTCCCACTGTTTGATGCATTGTAAACCATGCATCGCCTGGGCCACATGCCTTCATCTTCCACCTTGTGACGTATCTACTACAGCAGGCTGGCTTTTGAAACAAATTTCATTCATGCTCCCCTTGGCGGAACGAGACTGTAATCTAATTAAGGAATGAACAATAATGATTGACGCTGATTTTGTACCAGTTCAGTCAGATACACTTGTCACTTGCCGTGATTCATTATTTCCAGTCACTCTGCAAGGTTCTGTCATTCTTCCAGTGGGGATTTCTTGGCAATTTGTCTGATACACAAACCCATCTGCCCTTTCTACACATGCTCACTACATTTGCATTTCAAGACCAGGCACCAGAGCTACAGCGGGGGTGGTTTCCTTTGTATTGGCCTAGAAATCAGTTGCTTCCCATGCAAAAAAGGAGGTTGACAAATAAATGCAATGGCTACTTGGCTACCAGGGAAAATATTTCAGAACTGGAGCACAAAAGGAAATGTCTTTTAAGATACTAGGCCCTTTATGTTCTGGCATGTACTGGTCATGGGGAGATTGTGGCCATAAAGGACAGTCCTGAACCAGCAACCGGTACAAACCCTAGAATCATAGGGTTAGAAGGGACCGCAAGGGTTATCTAGTCTAACCCCCTGCCAAGATGCAGGATTTGTTGTGTCTAAACCATCCAAGACAGATGGTGCTAGCCTCCTATTTGTGCATAAAGACTCCACATTTCTGGTCCTTCAGCCTTAACATGCTAAAATGATGTAATATACATTTGATGATGGGAAACGCTCTTGGCAGCCTGTTAAGCCATTTCCCCTCCCATTTCGGTTCCACGATTGAAACCCCAGCTGAGTTCTTTCCTGCTGAGCAGCAGATGCAACATATCTCACTGCTTTCTCCTAAATTCCCAGTGGATGGGAAGGAAGCTAGTGTGTTTACAATAATGGGGCCCTGTCGGTGGTAAGGCTCTGGAGTTCCTGGTCTAACTCTGCCACTTGCTGTGTGACCTTGGTCAAGTCATGTAACCTCTGTTTCCCCATCTATAAATCAAAGGTAATACAGCTGACTGACCTCAAGGTGGGAGCTGTGAGGCTTAATTCATTATTATGTGTAATGTGCTCTGAGATCCTTGGGTGAAAGGAGCTATAAAGACAGAAGATCAGCATAACCCATGGCACTTGTATTGCTTTATGGTTCAAGCCACTACCTTGGTTTCAGACCATCTCATTACTAGGCTCTGGAGGCATCTGCCATAAAACAGGGGAGGAAAAAGAGGATGCTTGGGAGTAAAAAATGGCCTTAATGGAGTCTTATTGGAGGGAAAAAATATACCTTGAGTTTCTCAAGACGGTGCTAGGTTGAGTTTCCATGTGTATAACTCAAGAGTTAGATTCTCTCTCCCTTCAAGCTGTAGCATGATGTAGCAGGGCAAGTTGGAGACATTGGAAAGCAGGCAAGGAGAGATGATGGAGGAGGCCACCCTTGTGCTGTCAAGAGCAGGGGGAGGAAGGGAAAAAAGAGCAAAGATTCTTTGCAATGAGGGAACAGGGGGATGGACTCTATTGGAAGGAAAGAGAAAGGACCATCAGGTCTGTGTGGAAGGAACAGAGAAGCCTGTGTGATGATGGCTGATGAGCAGGCCACGAGGTCTGGTTTACAATGGAGAAAGATCAAGTCACACATCAGCAGTGGCAAAAAGCAGCGAATTTCCGGTAGCAGCTTTCACTTTTATCTGAGCCCAGGAACCACTTGGACATTTCTAAAAAATGCCCCCTTGGTTGCAGCTAGTGCCAGTTTCCCTGAGCCTGTAGCGTTCCTACAGAGGGCTCTGGGATCAGAATTTAGGAAAAGGCTTCTCTTTAAGGCTAAGCAGAAGCCGATGTTTCAGCATCATAGAGGTATAGATGTTAAGGCCAGAAGGGACCACTGTGATCACCCAGCCTGCACTACGCAGGCCACAGACCCTCACCCAGGGATTCCTGCATCAAGCCCATCACTTCTGTTTGAGCTGGGGCGGATCTTTTAGAAAGAGGCATCCAGTCTTGATTGAAAGACTGCAAGGGATGGGAAATTCACCAGGTCCCTGCATACGTTTTTCCACTGGCTCATCATTCTGACGCTTAAAAACCATACACTTTTCATGAGGACCACTCCATATACCTTCTTCAAATGCTGGGATCCCTTGCAAGAGCAAGCCCCTGTGGGTGGCCCATCGCCTCAGTTTTGTGAAGGTCCCCCATTATTCAGGCACAAACCAGGCCTACCCCTGCTTAGCTTGTGAGAACAGATAAGATTCCAGCCTAAGGCGAGCAGACTGCAATGGGCCATCCGGGGTCTGTTGCCGTTGGAGACAGACTGTGAATTACTAACCAGAACACTAACAGTTATCATAGGAGTGACCTGGAATGGCCCTGTAGATCGGCTGGGGACCAAACGCCAGATAGGAAAGAAGCTGTTTATTCAAGTTCAGCCTCCTAATCCGAGCTGGGAGCAGTATCAGGGAGGAAAAGTGACCTAGTGGTCGAGACATCCGAATGGGATTCAGTAGAGCAGGGATCAAGCCCCAGCTTTGCCAATGACTGCCGTAGGGATCTTGGACAAGTCACTTAATGTCTCTGGCCCAAATCCTCCAAGGTGGTTCGGTGTCTAACTCTGATTGAAATCACAAAGGGACCTGAGCCCCTGGGCTTGGCTCCTGCTCTGTGAAATAGGGCCAGTGACCCTTCCCTACCGTGCAGGGATGGTGTGACGGTAAGTTCATTACTCCACGCAGAGTGCCCAGATACTATGATGGATAGTGCCAGAGAAGGACCCAGCTAGGTTTTTGAGAGCAGGCTCTCACTTGCCATAGCTGGTCGCGAATACAAGCTCACCCCCTAAAGAGTTTTAAGGTTTATTAGAGGGCTCGCTATTTATCCCTGATCTCCTCTTTAAACCCTCTGTCTCTTTGGTTGGCTCATGCCATAGTGACTAGCCTCTCCTACGAGCCTTGGGCAAGCTGCATCTGCTTAGCCAGCAAGGGGCTGCTAGGACAACAGGGAGCTGGGACCTAATACATCGCTATCAGTTAGTTACAGAGTCACAATCCAGGTGATTGAACCGCACGTAACCTGACGGTCTTGCTCAGGGTCCACATGATTATCAGGAAGGAATTTCACCCATGTCAGACTGGCAGGAATCTTGAAGGTTGTTTGCCTTCCTTTCCTGGGATCCCCTGGGCATAGAATCATAGAACTGGAAGGGACCTCGAGAGGTCATCGAGTCCAGTCCCCTGCCCTCAAGGCAGGAATAAGTATTATCTAGACCATTCCTGACAGGTGTTTGTCTAACCTGCTCTTAAAAACCTCCAATGATGGAGATTCCACAACCTCTCTAGGCAATTTATTCCAGTGCTTAACCACCCTGACAGTTAGGAAGTTTTTCCTAATGTCCAACCTAAACCTCCCATGCTGCAATTTAAGTCCATTGCTTCTTGTTCTAGCCTCAGAGGTTAAGAAAAAAAAAAACAAGTTTTCTTCCTCCTCCTTGTAACAACCTTCTACTTGAACACTGTTATCATGTCCCTTCTCAGTCTTCTCTTCTCCAGACTAATAAAATCCATTTTTTCCCCCAATCTTTGCACATAGCTCATGTTTTCTAGATCTTTAATCATTTTTGTTGCTCTTCTCTAGACTCTCTCCAATTTGTCCACATCCTTCCTGAAATGAGGTGCCCAGAACTGGAAACAATACTCCAGTTAAGGCCTAATCAGAGCAGAGTAGAGCGGAAGAATTACTTCTCTTGTCTTCCTTACAACACTCCAGCCAATACATTACAGAATGATGTTCGCTTTTTTTTTTGCAACAGCGTTACACTGTTGACTCATATTTAGCTTGTGGTCAACTATGACCCCCCAGATCTCTTTTTGCAGTACTCCTTCATAGGCAGTCATTTCCCATTTTATATGTGTGCAACTGATTGTTCCTTCCTAAGTGGAATACTTTGCATTTGTCCTTATTGAATTTCATCCTATTTACTTCAGACCATTTCTCCAGTTTGTCCAGATCATTTTGAATTATAATCCTATCCTCCAAAGCACTTGAAACCCCTCCCAGCTTGGTATTGTGCGCAAACTTTATAAGTGTACTCTCTATGCCATTATCTAAATCATACTCCTTGAGTATTCTGGGATGCATTTCATCAGGCCCTGGTGACTTGAAGACATCTAACTTGTCTAAGTAATTTTTAACTTGTTCTTTCCCTATTTTAGCCTTTTCTGGTCCTACCTCATTTTCACTGGCATTGACTATGTTAGATGTCCAATCACCATCCTTCTTGGTGAAAACTGAAACAAAGATGTCATTAAGCATCTCTGCCATTTCCACATTTTCTGTTATTATTCCCCCACCCCCATTGAGTAACAGGCCTACCCTGTCCTTGGTCTTCCTCTTGCTTCTAATGTATTTGTAGAATGTTTTCGTGTTACCCTTTATGTCTCTAGCTAGTTTGATCTCATTTTGTGCCTTGGCCTCTCTCATTTTGTCCCTACATACTTGTGTTATTTGTTTATATTCATCCTTTGTAATCTGACCTAGTTTCCACTCTTTGTGGGACTCTTTTGAGTTTTAGATCATTGAAGATCTCCTGGTTAAGCCAGGGTGGTCTTTTGCCAGACCTCCTAATTTTCCTTCGCAGTGGCACAGTTTGCTCTTGTGCCCTTAAATAATGTCTCTTTGAAAAACTGCCAACTATCTTCTCTTGTTTTTCCCCTTAGACTTGCTTCCCATGGGATCTTACCTACCTGCTTCCTGAGTTTGCTAAAGTCTGTCTTCTTGAAATCCATTGTCTTTATTTTGCTGGTCTCCCTCCTGCCATTCCTTAGAATCATGAACTCTACCATTTCATGATCACTTTCACCCAAGCTGCCTTCCACTTTCCAATTCTCAACCCGTTCCTCCCTATTTGTCAAAAATCAAATCTAGAACAGTTTCTCCCCTGGTAGCTGTTTCCACCTTCTGAAATAAAAAATTGTCTTGGTCTCTCCTGTTCTCGGCTTGTGGCATACAGCAGTTTAGCTTTCTGAAGCCTGAAATATTAATACTAGTGATTTAGTCCTCTGGCCAAGCCACCCACACTGTCCCCCCTTCCGGGGTACACAGTCCAACCTGGCCTATCTCAAAGCCTTCAGTAATGCCCTATAGCCCCCAGTCTGACCAACAGAGACCCCAACTCTCCAGCTGAGTCAGTCTAGAGTAGCCCCCCGCCACCCTTCCCTGGGCCTGTCTACACTCCCTTGGGGAGGTGGGGAGACCCAGGCCCACCTACTATTCAGGTCCCAACCCAGGGACCCTCTAAGTAGCAGCCAAGTGCCATGTCCCTTTAACTAACTATTTCCAGTAGCCTGCCTTAAGTAAGTCCTGGCAGCCAGCCAGAAGCTATTCCCTCACTTCCCCAATCCCTGCCACCGACTACGTGCCTTAGCCCTTACAGCCAGCCAGAGGCACCACTTACTCCCCCAGACCCTACAAGCAAACTGCACTCATTCTAGCCCTGCAGCTCTTTTTCTATGAGCCTGCTGGGCCCTCACTGGATGCTCCCTGCAGCCTCTCCGATTGGCTGTGGAGTAGTGCAGGTGGCTCACTCCAGCACGGGGTGGGGTAGAAGCAGCCAGGGAGGCTGTAGAAACCTGCAGCTAATTAGGGTGAGGCTTGTTAGGAGCCAGACAGGAGGCAGCTGCTAGGGCAGCCCAGATATAAGGAGCGGACCAGCAGAGCAGAGGGGAGTCTCTCCCTGACAAGCAAGGGAGGAGAACTAGCTCCCAGGGATAGCACCCGAGATCAAGCAGTGCTGGGCAGGCTCAAGGGAGTGGAGAGTGAGCTCTGGCCTGTTACTTGCTAGGCTGCAGGCCCCTGCCAGAAAAAGCCAAGGGGTGATAGGTAGACAAGGGAAGAGAAGGGCAGGGAGGCTACTGCTAGAGGGTCCCTGGGTCGGGTCCCAGAGTAGTGGGCAGGCCTAGGTCACCCCCTTGCACTGCGCCTGGCTATGGAGAAGCATAGCTAATACAGGCTGCAACTTGCCCCTGAAGTGAGGAGCTAGACTTTGGGTTGTGGTTGACCCCCTGTGGTGGGTGCAAGCCAAAGGAGTGTCATGACCACTGGAAGGGGGGTGAGAAGGAAGTAGTGGGCAGTGTTCTGAAGAGGACACCGCCGAGCGGGGGAGCAATGCGGGTCAGAAACAGTGGAGTAGAGCAGACAATGGGCAAGACACCACCTGCAGAGGGTGCTCCAGAGCTGAACTGTGCTAATTCCTGGAGAAACCAGCAGGAGGCGCCAGCCGTGGTGAGTCCACGCTGTTACAGTCTGCTTCCCCTGCAGCCGCTCTAGCCTGCTCGGAGGACCTCTCCATTGCTCCTTTTCTGGGATGGGGGTGAATCCCAGGGAATCTTTTTAGAATTACAAACTTTGTTCACATTATAATGTAAGGAGTTCATTATGACCAATATTACTGAAATTAGTGCCTAATTCATTAATCTATTTACCCTTTATTACCATGCCATCTGTGTTTTCCCTTAAGAGCTCCATTGAGCACCTCCCAGCATCTGCCCAGATCCTACTTGGACATGATTAATTTTCATTATGTTCCTGTCTTGCATATAATGGAGAATGGTGAGACTTAAACATTGTGCAGGTAATGCCTCAAAATAAAAATATGAACTAAATTATAGCCATTGCGATGCAAATGTTACACAATGTCCAATTATATCCGCCTGGCTGCCAAATACGGCACCCACGATGGATGATGTTAGAAAGCGAAGGTTTTCTTAATGACCAGGCACTTCTTGTTGAAGCATTGCCAGTGAACTTTAGAATAAGCCCATTAGGAGCTGATGGTTGTGGAATTGCAAATATTGTATTAGTGATAAGGGTCTGATGGTGGTGAGAGCGAATGGAATGGAAAAAAGGAATAGTTTGAATGTAGGGAAGACCAGAGAACTCAATTAGGTGAGGAGAGAGAGAGAGAGACATGACTCAGACTTGGTCTAATCTTAAAACGTATACCAGCATAACTATGTTGGTCAGGTAGGGTGACCAGATGTCCCGATTGTATAGGGACAGTCCCGATTTTTGGGTCTTTTTCTTATATAGGCTCCTATTTTACTTACTTACACACCCACACACCATCCTGATTTTTCACACTTGCTGCCTGGTCACCCTGTGGTCAGGGATGTGAAAAGCACAAAACTCCCAGTGTAGACACAACTATGCTGACAGGAGAGTGCTTCTGTCAGCATAGCTAACATCATTTCTGGAGGTGGTGTTCCTCGAGCAGCAGAAAAATTCCTATCGGTGCACACTGCATCTACGCTAAGGGACCACGCTGGCATAGCGATCTTGGCACAGGCTGCGCAATGTATACAGAGTGTCAGGAAAACAGGAAGCCACCCATATCTCTATCTTGAATGTCAACTGGTGTATGCACCAACTAACCTGGTTAAATTTAAACTGGTTATGTTGGTTTCACTTCCCCCTCCTGCCAGGGCTTGTCTCCAAGAGAAAGTTGCACCAGTATGGCTTGAATCAGTTTTGAAACCAATCTACTAAATCTGGTGCCAAAGGCTTTGTGGACACTCTCACTTCAGAAGAAGAGTAGCTTACTTTGGTTTAGTTAAATCTGATTCTAATCAACTCATGCTAAATCTATGTGGATGTCAACATGAAAATGAGCACACTTTTAGTAAGAAATACTCCTTCTTATATAAAATCCCTCCTGGCCAGAGACTCCAAAATCCTTTTACCTGTACAGGGTTAAGAAGCTCAGGTAACCTGGCTGACACCTGACCCAAAGGACCAATAAGGGGACAGGATACTTTCAAATCTTGGTGGGGGGAAGGTTTTTGTTTGCTCTTTGTTTCTGGGGGTTGTTCGCTCTTGGGACTGAGAGGGACCAGACATCAATCCCTGCTCTCCAAATCTTTCTGAACAAGTCTCTCATATTTCAAACTTGTAACTAAACAGCCAGGCAAGGTGTGTTAGTTTTATCTTTGTTTTCTCAACTTGTAAATGTACCTTTTACTAGGGTGTTTACCTCTGTTTGCTGTAACTTTGAACCTAAGGCTAGAGGGGGGTCCTCTGGGCTCTTTAAGTTTGATTACCCTGTAAAGTTATTTTCCATCCTGATTTTACAGAGATGATTTTTATCTTTTTCTTTAATTAAAAGCCTTCTTTTTAAGAACCTGATTGATTTTTTTCCTTGTTTTAAGATCCAAGGGGTTTGGATCTGTACTCACCAGGGAATTGGTGAAGAGTCTCTCAAGGCTATCCAGGGAAGGGAATTAGCACATTGGGAGTGGTGGCAGCGGACCAGAGCTAAGCTGGTAGTTAACCTTAGAAGTTTTCATGCAGGCCCCCACATCTGTACCCTAAAGTTCAGAGTGGGGAAGAAGCCTTGACACGCAAATGAATTCAGTCTCACAACCCCTCAGGAGGCAAGGAAACACCTTTATCCCTTTTTATAGATGGAAAATCTGTAGCGCTAAAGGACACAGTTTTCAAAAGAAGGCACTTATTTTCGGTGCCATCAGTTTTGGACATACTCTGGGCTTGATTTTCAGGTGTTGACCAACTCCAGCGGACATCAATGTTTTAAACCTGCTGCCTAGTAATTTCATTGGACGACCCCTTGTTTTTGTAGTATGTGAAAGGGCAAATAACACTTCCCTATTCACTTTCTCTGTACCATTCATGATTTGATAGACATCTATCATATCCCCTCTTAGTCATCTGTTTTCCAAACTGAACAGTCCCAGTCTTTTTAATCTCCCCTCATATGGAAGCTGTTCCATGCCCTTAATCATGTTTCTTGCCCTTCTTTGTACCTTTTCCAATTCTAATATAACTTTTTTTAAGATGGGGCATCCAGAATTGCACACAGTCAAGGTGTGGGTGTACCATGGCTTTATATAGTGGCATTATGATCTCTTTTGTCTTATTATCTATCCCTTTCATAATGCTTCCTAACATTCTGTTAGCTTTTCTGACTGTAACTGCACATTGAGCGAATGTTTTCACAGAACTATCCACGGTGACCCCAAGATCTTTTTTTGAGTGGTAACAGCTAATGTAGACCCCATAATTTTGTATGTAGTAATGGGATTACATTTCCAATGTGCATTACTTTGCATTTATCAACATTGAATTCCATGGGCCATTTTGTTGCCCAGTCACCCAGTTTCGTGACATCCCTTTGTAATCCTTGGCAGTCTGCCTTGGACTTAACTAATCCCTTCTTTCTCTGACATACTTTGTGAAAGAAGCTGTTTCGGTGGTATTTCCAATGCAGCCAGAAGCAGCAGGTACCAGAAGCTACTGTGGCCTGGACCATGTGTAATTTGCAGCTGGATTTCTGGAAGCACGAGGTTCCTTGAATGCATCCATTGAAGGTTCTCCCATCAGACATCTTACATTACGCCTCACCAAGGAGTCTGCTCTTTTATTCCAGGTCGGTGAGCACTCTTCACCACCCCTTCTTCAAACTGTCCTTCATGTATCACTTTCTACTCTTTTATGAGATGTTTCCTAGAATCATAGAATATCAAGGTTGGAAGGGACCTCAGGAGGTCATCTAGTCCAACCCCCTGCTCAAAGCAGGACCAATCCCCAGACAGATTTTTGCCCCAGATCCCTAAGTGGCCCCCTCAAGGATTGAACTCACAACCCTGGGTTTAGCAGGCCAATGCTCAAACCACTGAGCTATCCCTCCCCCCTAGGTTGGGTTGGTTTTATAGGTTTATAAATTCATAGATTCCAAGGCCAGAAGGAAGCACTGTGATCCTCTAGTCTCATCGCCTATATAACCCAGGCTATAGAACTGACCCACAATAATTCCTAGAGTGGAGCGTTTTAGAAAAAAAATCCAGTCTTGATTTAAAAATTGTCAGCGATGGAGAATCCACCATGACCCTTGGTAGATTGTTCCAGTGGTTAATTATTCTCAATGTTAAAAATGCATGCCTGATTTCCAGTCTGAATTTGTCTGGCTTCAACTTCCAGCCATTGGATCGTGTTAGACCTTTCTCTGCTAGACTGAAGTGCTCATTATTAGATATTTATTCCCCATATCGATACTGACAGACTGGAAACATGTCACCCCTTAACTTACTCTTTGCTAAACTGAATAGATGGAGCTCCTCGTATCTATCACTAGAAGGCAGGTTTTCTAATCCTTTAATTATTCTCATGGCTCTTCGCTGAACCCTCTTCAATTTATCAACATCCTTTTTGAATCGTGGGCACCAGAACTTGTCACAAGATTCCAGCAGCAGTCACACTAGTGCCAAATACAGAGCTATAATAACCTGTCTACTCTTACTTGAGATTCCCCTGTTTAGACATCCCAGTATCACATGAGCGCTTTTGGCCACAGCGTCCCACTGGCAGCTCATGTTCAGCTGATTATCCACCATGACTCCCAAATCTTTCAGATTCACTGCTTCCCAGATACAGCCCCCTATCCTGTAAGTATGGTCTACATTCTTTGTTCCCAGATGAATGAATACCTTTACATTTTACCATATTAAAATGCATATAGTTTGCTTGCACGCAGTAGACCAAGTGATCCAGATTGGATCAGTGACCTGTCCTTTTAATTTTTACTCCGCCTCCCCGCCTCATTTTTGTGTCATCTGCAAACTTTATCAGTGATGATTTTGTTTTCTTCCAGGTCATTGAAAAAAGTGTTAAATAGCATAGGGTCAAGAACTCAGCCCAGTGGGACCCCACTGGAAACACACTCGACGATAATTCCCCATTTGCAATTAGATTTGGAGATCTATCAGTTAGCCAGTTTCCAATCTACTTCATGTGTGCCAGGTTAATTTTATATTCTAGCTTTTTAATCAAAATGCCATGTGGTACCAAGTCAAATGCCTTACAGAAGTCTAAGTATATTATGCCAACACTATTCTCTTTATCAGCCAAACTTGCAATCTCATAAAAAAAGATATCAAGTTAGTTCGTAAACCCATGTTGATTTGCATTAATTACATTACCCTCCCTTATTTCTTGTGTCCTGTATTAACTGCTCCATTATCTTGTCACAATCAATGTCAGGCTGAGAGGCCTGGGTCATCATGTTTACCCCTCTTTAAAAAATTGGCACATTAGCTTTCTTCCAGTCTTCTGAAACTTCCCCAGTGCTCCAAGGCTTATTGAAAATCAACATTAAGAGTCCAGCAAGCTCACCAGCCAGCTCTTTGAAAACTTAGATGCAAATTATCTGGACTTGCTGATTTCAAAGTCTAACTTTAGTAGCTTCTGTTTAATAGCCTCCAGAGGAATGTGAAAGAGTTTTATTATCCCCATATGATGAGACTATAAAGTCTGCTTTTTTTCCCTAAATACAGAACAGAAATATTAATTGAATACTTCTGTTTTTTCTGCATTATGATTTACAATTGTGCCATTTCCATCTAGTAATGAACCAATACCATTGTCAGGATTTTTTTTATTACTAATATATTTTTAAAAACTCCTAATTGTCCTTAATTCTGCAAGCCATAAATTTCTTTGTCTCTTTGCTTCCCTTATCAATTTTCTACAATTCCTAACATCTGATTTATATTCATGAGTAGCAACTTTCCCTGTTTTTCAGAGAATAGTTTATCAAAACAGAGCTCCCCTGGTCTCCATGCTGTGGCCAACAGCCTGGCCCAACAGTCAGTAAGTCTTAGGTTATAATTTCAGCTCTGCTGCTGAGTCACTATGGTCTTGTTGCGTCTCTGTGCCTTAGTTTCCCCTTCTGTAAAATGGGGACAATGATGCTGACCTCTTTGGTAAAACATTTTGAAAGAGCTAGGTATTATTATTCTAAGAGCTTCATCAGAGAGCGCACAAAGGATCAGTGAGACTGGACATCACCATTTCACAACTATAGGTGGTTGCTTCAGGGCAGAGACATATTATTGTTGGGGGAAGCTTAGTGTATTGCTTTGTCTTCCTTTAGTGGTGGCTGGACCACAAAGAGCAGTCGATGAGGTTGCTACAGCCTTGGCTAAAGAGTCAGTGTTTTTAGAACCAGAGGTCATAGGTTGAATCCCACTCAGGGCCATGGGTAACAGTTACACTATTGCTGCCGGTCTGTGGATAAATACAGCATTCCAGCCCACACAGCTGTCAACCCGGAACCATCCACTGCTCAAGGTACATAAAACAAACTAGTTAAATGTATAATCCCAGTGCATCTGGCAGAACCACTTCCTGGCTCCTCCGTGCTGCTGCTTATTTGTATTCTTGCTCATCTCTTGAACGTATCCTTCTCAGTATAAAACAACCTCAAGACAGGGCACCCATCTCTCAAGCGACTATCCTGACCGTGAAATCCTCTTGCCCCTTCTGAACAGATGGAGAGATACAGCAAGTGCCCCACTCCGTGGCACCTGCAGCAGAATGAAACGTTATTGTTGTTCTGTTCTCCTATCGATTCCATAAATAAATGATAGGCTGCTTATAATGATGAAGTGGTAACTATGGTTTCCTTAAGGGTGTAAGTGCCAAGCTAAATATTTAAAGCCAGCATAAATAATTGAAGCATGAGCCTCTCTTCTCCAGCAGGGGATTTGGGGTTATAATTTCATCTTTCCCCGCATGAACTGCCGGTTTCTTTGTGGAGAGGACTCTTCTGGGAGCTCCAAATTATTTAAAAGGTTGGGCTGCTGGGTTTATTTTTGAACCGATACACCCGATTTTTGTTACTTCTAAAAGGAGCTGAGTAAAACATTTAAGCATTTCCCTGACATGCAACTACTAAAAGGCTGGGATGTATCTATAACCCACAGCCATGAGCTCAGGTGTGCGGAGCTGCACGGCCACAGGGAGTTCAAGCAATGGGTGCCTCAGAGGTGCACAATCCTCACGTGGCTGTCCTAGGCGCAGACTTCTGCTCCTGCCGGTGGGTGCTCAACCACCCCCCGCTCTGGCCCTGCCCCCCCTCCATCCCTTCCACAAGGCCCCGCCCCCTCTCTCCTCCAGCCCCTCACTACCCCTATTCCAGCTCCTTCCCCTAATCCCTGCCCTGGCCCTTCCTCTTCCCCTGAGGGTACCACATTCCCAGTCCTCCACCTCCCTCCCAGCATGCCGCCAAACAGCTGTTTGGCGGCGGCCAGGCAGGAAGAGCTGGGAGGTAGGCAGACAAGCGGGAACGCAGCGCGCTGTGGGGAGCTTGGCTGCCAGTGGGTGCAGAGCACCCACTCATTTTTCCCCGTTGGCCCTCCACCCCTGGAGCACCCACGGAGTCGGCACCTAAGGGGTGTGTGTGTTCACAGTAAAGTGGGGACAATATTCTTCTACAGGTGGTGCTGGAATTAACTAGCCAACGCTTACCAAATGCTTTGCATGCCACAGGCGAAAGTCACTGCGTAAGTACCAAGTATCAATGTTGCAGCTGGGCAAGAATTTCATTTGTTCCAGGAAACTTCCAGGATTTTGATTTTTTTTTTCCAATCCAAAATGGAAGAAAAGCATAAAATTTAGAAATTTCCTGCTAAATGAAATTCCAAAACAGATTTTTGTTTTGGATTGATTGAAATATTTTGTTGTTTTTTTTACCATTTTAACCTATTTGAAGTGTCTTTTTTAATCTAAAAAACACACTGAATTTCATTTTTTTTTTTTTTAAACCCAAAAGATTCCATTCAGCAAATGCCAGATCAGGACCTGAATTAAATTATCTAAATTAGTTTTCTGTCTTTCCCCCAAAACAAAGGATAGTTGGAATCGACATGTTTTTCCAACACACTTTGATTTTAACAAAAACAGCATTTGCCATTGAAAAACTTGTGTGATGAAAATTTTCCAACCAGCTGTGATCAGTAGCATCCTTCCAGCCCCCGCCTCACCATCTCCCAGTCTGATACCCCTTTGTGGCAACAAAACTGAAGAGGATGGCAGTGCCGGGACTGACCATGCTGCCCGATTCAGAGCAAGAGGGAAAGGCAAATGGGTCAGAGCACACACGTTCTTGTTTGCTTCTGCTCAGGCTGGCCTCATGCACAGGTACTGGCTAATTTCTCTGTAGCCACATGTTAGAACCACTAGTCTCACCACGCCGCTTCCCCAGCAATCATGGAATCGCCCCAAGAGGCCATGCAGTTCAGGAAGGCCCCAGTGGGCAGTGTAGAACTTAAACAGCTTGAGCTGTCTAGACACAGACGAGAACAGGAGATGGCGGAAGTCTGACGTCAGCTAGGCTCTGGCACGGGACAAGTTCTAAGCTGCTGTATGCACTGGTCCCCTGGGAACACCAAGTGTAGGAGGAATAATGATTTGCACCCCACACATTTTGTCATTTTTATAGCAGGGGCTTCTGTCTGGTCTGGAAACCAATCTTTTGTTGGCTTTTTAAAAATGAAATCCAGATTTAAATTAAATGGACAAGACAAACCGCAAACAAAACAGAGAAAATTCTAGACCAAAAAACATTCACACTCAGGCCTTTAAGGTATCTTAATCCACACAGAAGCACCTAAAAACAGATCTGTTTTTCAGAGAGGATGAGCCCCTCTGAATTCCCACAGAAGACAATGAGAGATATAGGTGCTCAGCGCTTGACAATGGCCCCTTAGGAATATATAGACATAACTGTAGGGCCTCCAGGTTTGAACCATTTGGCCCTAGAGGTTTCCCGAAACCCAAAAGACAACTGGCTGTTTCACTGCAGTGTTGATGTCTGGGCTCGGGCTGGAGTTTAGGACTCTGCAAAGAGGGAGGGTCCCGGAGCTCAGACTCCAGCCTGAGCCCAGATAGCTACACAGCAAAGAAACCGTCCAGGTCAGCTGGCAAGGGCCAGGCAGAGGGTTTTCTTTGCTGGGTAGACACACCAAGCGATGTCTGGCTTCTTCTCAGAACTTAGAACACAGTGAGTGTTCACAAACTATTTAAAGACACACTACCCTATTCCAATACACTGCAGCACAAAATAGGAATATGTGGCCTCTGTCCCCAGGAACTTGCAGTGTGATCCTAGAAATAATGAAAACAGTAAAGGCAGAAAGCTGGGACTTGCATTAATCCATTACTTAGTTGAGGCATATGCTCTTCTTAATGGATCAGTTAAATGTTTGTGTGGGGGGGAACTGTTTTTTAAATACAATATTTTATGATTTATTATTCTCTTAGCTTATAGCCTGGCTGAAGGCAGAGTCCCCTTTAATCACCAAGGAACTGCCCTGGTCGTCATTGTCTGTACAGCCCACCGGGCTGAACACAAACTAAAAATAACGTAAGCTAGTCCTGCCCCATCTGTTGACGTGAGGATCAATGAAGCACGAGCCTCTGCAGCTACTTCGGCCGCTCCAGTTGTGCTCAGAGGTCGAGAGCATCTCATGAAAACACTGTGCACGTTCACATGCAAAGAGCGCAGTGTGTCATTAAACTGGGTTCGTCATAACTGGGTCTCGTTGAGTTCAGCCCATCTGCGGCCGTGGCATGCCGCAGGGCTCACACGTGGAATGATCGGTCCCTTAAGTGGGCATCAGGGCCCAGAGAAATGGGTGGCTCAGGAGATTGCTAGCACCTTGCCCCACTTTCAGCAGCCTCCCTGGACTGTCCTTGAGGGTTTATCTTCACGGCAGAGTTAACCTAGCTGGTGCAATGCTCCACCCGGACTGGCACATGGTGCTCACCTGTGTGCTGCTAGGATCTCTGCAGGCACATTCTGGGGGGAGGGATAGCTGTGGGGGTAGCACTTGCAGGTGTGAGGGCAGCTCGCAGAGCCTCCCTAGCCACCCATGCGCCTAGGGACCACAGGGAGCTGGCGGCTGCTTCTGGAAGCTGCAGTAAGAGCGGCCGGCACCCCACACATCGAACACACTCCTGTACCCCAAACCTCTGCCCTAGCCTGGAGTCCCCTCCTACACCCAAACTCCCCCCCCCGCCCTGCACCCCCACACACACCAACACACCAACCCCCTGGCCAATGGGAGCTGCAAAGCCAGTGCTCTGGGTAGAGGCAGTGTGCAGAGCTATCTGGCCATGCCTCCGCCTAGGAGCTGAGTGAGGGGGATATCATGGCTTCCGGGGAGAACCCCCAGCTAAGTGCCGCCCAGACCCCACCTCACCTCATCTCATGCCCCAACCCCCTGCCCCCTCCCACACCCAAACTCTGCTGCTGCTGCTGGTGGGGGTGAAGGCACAGAGCTAGGTAGGGAGCCTGCCAGCCCTGCCAACCCCCCCCCCAGCACCAATAGGGGTCCTGGGCTGTGCACCACACCCCCCCAAGCACCTGAGCTGCACTCCCCCAGAAACCATGGTGCCCCTGGGAAACCCCCCCAAGTTTTAGTCAGGTGGTATATAGTAAAATTATGGACAGGTCACAGGTCGTGAATTTTGGTTTCCTGCCCATGACTGTTACTAAAAATACCTGTGACTAAAACGTAGCCTTAATCATTACTTGTAGTCACTTAAAATCCATCTTTCCGTAGTTAATACATTTATCTTATTGTTTTATCTAAACCAGTATGTTTGCATTAATATGTGTGGGAAACTCCATTTGGGATAAAAAGGCTGGTGCATATCATTTTCCTTTGATGAAATTACGGACGTTCTATGAGGTTGTATTGTTCAGGAGGGTACAGAGCAGTACAAGATGTACATTTCTGGGGGACTAGGAATTTGCGGGTGTTGCCATGGCTGTAACTCATGTGTAGTGGCCCAGAGCATTCATGTAACTGAGCTGGGAGTGATTTTGCACGCTGAAGGCTGTGTGAACAGGCCAGGAGTGGATGTTCTCACAGCAATCAGTGTAAAAGGCGCTCCAGGCTGGAAAATTAAGGGGGACACAGCTGTACAACAGTCTAGATTGTACCCTGGGTAATGTCACGCATGCCCATCATTGTAATTACACAGGTAACATTGCATGTACAGCTGGGGGAATAATTACTTTTTTTGGTTCAGTGGCTGTTCTAAAAAAATGGTTTGGATTGAACCGAATCTAATTTTTTTAGATTTTCTGTCAATCAGAAAAGTCCATTTCCTGTCTTTTCCAGAGCTGGGATTTGAACATGGTCTCCTACATCCCAGGTGAGTGCCCTAACCATTGGAGTAAAGGTTATGGGAAGGGCGGGGGGAGGAGGACACTGGAACCCCCACCCCCTCCATCTGTTTGGCAGGGGTCAAAACTATTCATGCTAAATTCACGAACAGGTTGGGGTTGATCAAGTGTGCCCTAAGAGAGACAAGGTATACTGGCAAAAGCACTTTTATTTTGATGCAAGTGTGTCTACAGCAAGGCTTATATCAATATAATTATGTCAGTAAAAAAATCACCCCCCCCCAACTGTTGGTATAGCTGTGCTGGCAATAACCCCCGTGTAGACCCAATCTCAAGTAAGAAGAGAGGTTATTTTACCTGTATATTTGCCACTAGTGCGACCGCTGCTGGAATCCTGCACCTTGTTCTAGTGCCCACAATTCAATAAGGATGTTCATAAATTGGAGAGGGTTCAGAGAAGAGCCACGAGGATGATTAAACTAGTAAAAAACCTGCCTTATTGTGATACACTCAGAGAGCTCAATCTATTTAGCTTAGCAAAGGGGTGATGGGATGAAGTCTGTGAGTATAATAAAATATTTAATAATGAGCTCTTCAGTCTAGCCAAGAAAGCTCAAACCTGACCTAATGGCTGGACGATGAAGCTAAACAAATTCAGACTGGAAAAATGGGGTAACATTTTAATGGGGAGGGTAATTAACCACTGGAACAATGTACCAAGGGTCGTGGTGGATTCTCCATGACGGGCAACTTTTAGATCGAGGTTGCATGGTTCTCTAAAAGAGCTGCTCCAGGAATTATTTTGGGGGAGTGCTGTGGCCTGGGTTGTACAGGATCATCACGGTGGTCCCTTCTGGCCTTGCAATCTATGAATCTATGCCCAGGCCCATCTTAAAGAATTGTGGGGCCCAGTGCGCTATGGAAATTGAGGGCCCCACCACACACCTTCCCACAGCTGCCAGCCCTGCACGGCATGAGCTCCTGCACTGGGGTTGCTCAGCAAAGCACCCCTTCCCCATACATATCAACTCCACCCCATACAGACCCTTATGGTGCACCTCGGTTGTCACCCCATGTATCTGGCTGTGGCACAGAATAATCTAGTCTTCTGTGGGCTGTAACACTTTGGTCTCGTTCCAGTTGTTGGGTTTAGCATGTAGGTGCTGGGTGGCGCTACTGGCCTGCGATATACAGGAGATCAGACTAGATGATCTGGTCATCTCTTCTGGCCTTAAACTCTATGATTCTGAGTGCACATTGTTAATTTGGGCTTCTGCTGCCATAGCTTGAGTCGGTGAGGGAGGTGGGGTAGACCCCCTTCTGTCAGTGTGTGCTCTTAGATGGCTATAACAGCTAAGACTCTGTAGTCTAGCTAAGCCCTCAGTCAGCTGTTCTTTAGAGGAACAGCCAAGGACCCGTCACTTTCTGCCTCCTTCAAACACACAGCACCCCCAGACTTTTTTGCTTTATGATTACACAGCACCATAGGACTGGGAGATCCGTCCTGGGTCATCGAGTCATTCCCTGCTACCATAAGCAACCCCATCACATCCTCCCGTCTGTAAACTTATCACACACCACCTTCAAACTAGTTAAGTGGTTTGCCTCCATTACCCTACCTGGAGGCTGTTCTGGACCGCCTGCCTCTGCTGGTTAGAAACCCTTTTCTGTTTTCCAGCTTAAATATATTTACTGGCAGTTTCTCTCCATTTGTTCTTGCACCAGCCTGGTCCTTTAGGTTCACAAGCTCTTCTCCCTCCCTGGTGCTTGCCCCCTGTAATGTATTTACAGAGAGCAATCACATCCCCTCTCTGAGGGGAAAAGTTGTTATAATTTTGCAGCTAAGCTGTGCAGAAGTTGTTTCAGAATTGGGCCACAAAGGTTTCTGAATGGGAGGCACTGGGTTTCATCCTGCTACTTTCGATCTGAGTGCCTGCCATTATTTTTTATGTCGCTTTGATTTGATTGTGCCACTAGATGTGATACTAGATGTAGGTTAGTGCTCAGATTGTTACGATGTGTTTTCTGCTTTAATAAGAGGCATGACTTTGGTTTTCACAGTTCCTTGGCTGCCTTGGGGCATCTTCTGGTGGTTTTTTTTTAATGAGAATTTCACATAAAAGTTTTATTTTGCAGTATTTCAGGTGAATGTTTATTAATCTTATTATGACATTTAGGACCCATTTCAGCAAGGTACTTAAACATGTCAATAGCCTCGGTGCCTTTAAAGCAGTGTTTCTCAAACTGGGGTCGCCGCTTGTGTAGGGAAAGCCCCTGGCAGGCCGGGCCGGTGTGTTTACCTGCCCTGTCCGCAGGTCTGGCCAATCACGGCTCCCACTGGCTGCGGTTCTCTGCTCCAGGCCAATGGGAGCTGCTGGAAATGACGCGGGCCGAGGGACTTACTGGCCGCCGCTTCCAGTAGCCCCCATAGCCCCCAGTGGTGAACCGTGGCCAGTGGGAGCTACGATCGGCCAGACCTGCGGACGGGACAGGTAATCAAACCGGCTCGGCCTGCCAGGGGTTTTCCCTACACAAGCGGGCGACCCCAGTTTGAGAAACACTGCTTTAAAGGTACTGATTGCTCATGTGCTTAAAGATAAGCATGTGCTTAAATATCTGGCTGAATCAGAGCCTTTGTTTCGGTTATAACAACTTCTGAAATCTATCAATACAAAAAATATAGAACAAACAAAGAACAAATTCTGGTCCTGCTGTTGTCTAGGAAGTGTTCTTCCCAGTCCACTGGAGAATTTCTAACCCTACATGTTCAAAAAGTCATGAGTCGACCTCCACAAATCATGTGATTGGCTTAAGAATCACGTGATTTTAAATAAATAATAAATCTTGCATTCTTTGTATTCACCTTCTGCTTTTTGAGCCTTTGGGGTGAGGGATCACAATTTTCACGTTTTTCTCTGCAACCAGAAGGGCTAGAAACTGATTTTAAAAAAATGGCACTCTCACATGACTCCAGGAGCTGGTGCTTTAAGAAAAAAAAACACCAGGTATCATGAGTTTCCATGATAAAATAATGAGCGCTAGCAGCACTGCAGAGATAGGGAGATTTCTCCTGGCAACCAGCACTGTCAAGTCTGAGCTCTGTTGCAAACCATTTGTGTGAGTGAAAGCAGGGTGACACCTCATGAAAGCCCCTGTTCTGGGACAAGTTAACCTTGAACAGAATCTACCCTTGGGTTGTGCAAATGCTTTGGCTGATTCCCATGAGATAATTTCATGCCCCTTCCTCTTTCTTCTCTTAGCCAAGGCTGAAGCATGCTAAGACACCGCTATAGGGACTGAGTGTTCCACACCAAGAGAACTGGATAAATTCATGGAGGTTAAGTCCATGGATATTAGCCAGGATGGGTAAGGAATGGTGTCCCTAGCCTCTGTTGTCAGAGGGTGGAGATGGATGGCAGGAGAGAGATCACTTGATCATTACCTGTTAGGTTCACTCCCTCTGGGGCACCTGGCATTGGCCACTGTCGGTAGACAGGATACTGGGCTGGATGGACCTTTGGTCTGACCCGGTACGGCCGTTCTTATGTTCGAAGTGGGCCTGACTTACACACACATGTGCTGGATTCTCTACAGGCTCTTGTGATTTCAGAGGATTTTCAATATTATTTTTACTGAAGGAGAAAGAAAGAAAGAAATGTAAATTACAAACACAAAGTCATTACTCTTTTTGGCAGAGGGTTTTTTTTTTTCCAGCTAATGGCAAGACAGAAAATGTCAGTACAATGAAATTTGCTATATTGTGGGTAACAGAAATAACCTTATCTGTATATTGGGTTTAAGCCAAATCTCAGCCCCTCTTGGCTTTGTCTTCTGGAGGATGAAATGGTTAGACTAACAATATGACAATTAAAAAAAACAAACCTACAAGTGCTCAAAAAATTAAAGATGTGTGGCTCTGAGCATGTTTCAGACACTGCCGTTGCTAACACACACAGCACTGTGGACACAAAGATTCCAAATATAAACCCCTGCTAATGCCAATGACAAAATACCTCCAAGCAAAAAACTGAAAAAAAGTTAGCATTGCCATCTGAGCAGTGCCAGGGGAGGGAGACCCCAGAGGGTGCAGATCTGAGATACCTTTGACTCTGCAATCCAAACAACAAAAACTGCCTGAAAACTGCATCACTGATCAATAGGAGGGCCCATGATAAGGATTTCATTTACAGCTAATGAGGTGGTAATTATGGCTTAATTAACTACTCGCTGATTGCTATCCTTGCATATTTACTGGGGCAATGCAGCTGCGAACTACAGCCTGCAACCTATGAAACGGACCATGTGACTAGTAAAATCAACTTATTTTTATTTATTTATCTAGCTTTAAGATGATAAAAAAGACGCCAAGCCAAGGCTCTTGGCGCCGTAAGACATGATACAATAAAATCCCAGCAGCGTTAAAGTAATTATTTCAACAAGAAGCTCATCAGTGACCACCTACAGAAACTCCCTTCTGCCCCTCAATGGTGGTGCGAAGCAGCCCCTCAACCTTCTCCAAAAGCCCTCTCAAACAGGTGGCTTTTGCAGCATGCCTGGAAGGTCACCACATTTGGGCTATTTTGGACCCAGCTCGGTCCCGGAGCCCTTACAGAGAACACCCTGCCAGCCACTCCATCTCTCAGCTCAGACATCCCTGTTGATTGCAGTTGTAGCAGTATTGAAGTGACTCCTCAAATTTGACACCATCAGATCTGGATTAAACAAAGACTGTGAATGGCTTTCCAACTACAGAAGCAGTTTCTCCTCCCTTGGTGTTCACACCTCAACTGCTAGCAGAGCACCTCACCCTCCCTGATTGAACTAACATCGTTATCTCAATACTGATTTATACCTGCCTCTGGAGATTTCCATTACTTGCATCTGAAGAAGTGAGGTTCTTACCCACGAAAGCTTATGCTCCCAATACTTCTGTTAGTCTTAAAGGTGCCACAGGACCCTCTGTTGCTTTCCTCAAATAGGATGGACCCAGCAGGCCATTTAGGGTCTGTTTATACTGCAAAGAAAACCCGGATTGCCAAGTCTTAGATCCTGGGTTGAAATTAGCAGTGTAAACAGAACAGGAGTACTTGTGGCACTTTAAAGACTAAAACATTTATTTGAGCACAAGCTTTCATGGGCTGCAGCCCACTTCATCAGATGCATAGAAAGGAACATATAGGAAGAAGATATATATATACATACAGATTACATGAAAAGGTGGAAGTTGCCATACCAACTCTAAGAGGCTAATTAATTAAGACAGTGTAGACATTCCTGCTCGGGCTGACACTCGGGTTCTGAAACCTGGTGGGGGAAGGGACTCAGAGCCTGGGCTCCTGCACAAAAGGAAATGTCTACACTGGCAGGGGCACAGAATCCCACTTCAGTGGCTCTAATCTGTCCCCTAGGAGAACTCCCGGAGGTGGGATGTTGGGTGGTTGCCCACCTACCCCAAGCATTCTGCTGTGCGTGGTTCTGCAGTCTCCTGTTCCGTGCTCCCTCTGTGGCCACAGGGAGCCAGCTCTCCCACCGTCCTTCCATTGGTGTCCTGATGTCACACAGCCGGCTGTCTCTTCCCCAGTGCTGGCAATGGGTGGGGAGGGGGATGAATCCGAGCTGGCGAACGCTCACTTTGGAGGAGGCAGAGGGGAAGCCTGAAAGGAGGCAGCTACAGTTGTCCCAGTGAGAGAAAAAAAACCAAGTCAGGAAAGACTTGAAGAGGTGAGGGGAGACTTCAAAGACAACCGCCAGGATGGAAGCTCCAGTGGCCAGGAGGACAGTAGAGTTGTGAACAGCAAGTAAGGGCTTGTCTAACACACAATTCACAGCAAGCTCAGGTGTATATCTACCCTGCACTAGTAGGCCGTGAACGAATTATCTGTGTGGACCCCGCTGCTGTGCACTAAACATTCCGCAGTGCACTTTAATCTATCCTGCTTTAAAACATGAGTAGATTAAAGTTCACTAGGGAACATTTACTGCATGGCAGCAGGGGCCACCGGGGCATTTAGCATGTGGCAGGCGAGTGTGGGCTAGATTCACATCCCAGCTTGCTGTGAACTAGGTTTTCGGGTAGCCACGTCCCAAGAAATTGAGGCGAGGAGACCGTTGATGAGAAAAAATGAGAAGTTCAGGTTTAGTCCTATTTAATCTGAGGCAGAAGGAGGAGCTGCTGGAAAGACGGGAAGAAATGAGAGCCTGGATGGAGGTCGATAGGGAAGGGGTGACAAGGCAGAGACCCTGGGAACTGATGAGATCAACTAGGGCTGCTGCTCCTCCCTCTACTAGAAGTTGCCTGCAAGCTCAGGCAGACATCACTGTGTCGAAGAAACAGGTCAGGTCCTCCTCTCAGAGCTATTGCCTCAGGCTCTCTGCATACTCAAGCAGATGTTGCTGCTGCTGTTACACTCAGAGCCGTCCCTCCCCTCTTACGGTGATGATCTCTGGTCTCTGCAAATTCAGGCAGATGTGGCGCTTGGGGTACACTCAGTTCACATTCCCAAGCACTCCTTCACAAACCTGAGGACTCGCAGTAGAATGAACGAAAGCTGAGATTCTCAGGTCAGCACACGATTCTGGGATCCAGGGCCTTAGGTATGTGTCCACTGTGCCTAGATTGTATCTGAACCCTCCCAGGGAAAGCCAAGCTTGAGGAGAGCAGCAGAGCCCACGTGAATATATTTTGGACATCGGCACAATCTGCTGTGAGTGGTATCTCAGTTTTGGCATCCTGAGTGGTGCGGAGATTGACCTGTGGGGGAAGCTTATAAATGTACCCCCATGGGTTTTTTCTTTTTTTTTTATTTATTTTCCAATCCAGTCCTCGTTCGTATTTAACATCCCTCCTCTCCAAACAGAAGCAACAGGTGACAGGGAACTGACCCCCAGAATGGCACATCTGAGGATTGCGTGTGTCCATGTGTATGGCGTGAGAGAGGCCCGTATAAGGGAGTGCATGTGGGTGAATGCCGTGTGTGTAATATGCTGGGTGTGAGCGTGCAAGGGGTGTCTCTGTGCTAAGTATGGTGAGTGTGCATTGCGGGCACGGTATGTCTGGGGGTAGTTCTATTTGCACCAGGCCCGGTTTGCACGTGTAGTGTGCGTGTTTACATAGGACTGTTTAACTGCACTCCTGCATTCTAGAGCCAGTGTGTCCTAATTGCCAAGACGCAGATGTCGCTTGAGTGTAATCCTCTGCTTGCACAGACGACATACAAGGCCAAGGGGAACCCTCCCCTGCTACCACCGCCTTGGGTGTCATTCTCTTGAGGAAGGCGTATCACAGTGCAAAGCCAGGGTCAAGGAAACATCAGACAGGGAGTGCTCAATATGTCAGCGAGGCCAGCCCCAGCTGCTCAGACCTCTGACAGACACCCAGAGGCAAATGCTGACAGAACAAGGAGCAATGGTCTCAAGTTGCAGTGGGGGAGGTTTAGGTTGGATATTAGGAAACACTATTTCACTAGGAGAGTGGTGAAGCACTGGAATGGGTTCCCTCGGGTGGTGGTGGAATCTCCTTCCTTGGAGGTTTTTAAGGATGTGTGACCTTTTAATTTCTATATTTTAAACATTATTTTCTTTATTATGCAATTATCTGCCCTCAAGGGAAGTCTCCTTCTGATCCCAGACACTTAGTGACTGATTTATGCTCTGCCGCTTGAGGGTTTACATCTTAGTACATTTTTAGTCCTATTTAATGTAAATGCGGATGCTCCTGCTAGACATATAATTATCCATAACATTCTATAACAGGGCCCAGCACTTCATAATGGATTTAATGCCAAACAAACCTCACAAGTCCCTGCTCTCAAGAGCTCCTTGGCTAAGGGTGCCTGACAGAGAACATGACAAGACCAAATACACCTCTACCCTGATATAACACGACCCGATATAACACGAATTCGGATATAACGCGGTAAAGCAGCACTCCAGGGGGGCGGGGCTGTGCACGCCGGCAGATCAAAGCAAGTTCGATATAACGCAGTTTCACCTATAACACGGTAAGAGTTTTTGGCTCCCGAGGACAGTGTTATATCGAGGTAGAGGTGTATAGCCATTAAAGTTGATCAGAAAATAAGATAAGCGGGGGAATTATGTGGAAAGGCTTTTCAGTGAAAACCCTAAACTGGGAAATTTTGGCCCCAAACTCCAAGAAACTGAAATATTTTCATCGGAAGACTGAAAAAAATTCTGATTTCATTAAAAAAAATTGTTTTTAATGAAAAATCAAAATTATTTTAGGAAAGCAGACACTTTCCATGAACATTTTTGTAGTTGAGTCTATTTGCCCCCACTCCCCCCACCCCCCGCATCCCATCCCCCAGCGCCAAATTTTCTGGCTGGAAAGAAAATGTCTACAGAAAATTTTCAACCAGTCCCAAGTGTTATAAAGACATATGCCATGTAGGCCATCGCAGAGGTGGCAAGGGGTCCTATAGTGTCAGGGATGAGGGGTTGCTTCAATGAGGAGATCAAAGGAGTTTGTTATAGTAAAATGGAGATTTATTCCTGGCATGACAGGCAACAAGAAAGCAGAAGCCACAATACAAGTGGATGAAGGAGCTGGCAGGTGCTGGGCCAGACCTGAGGGACAGGACTTGAAAGTGGCTGGTGACCGGGTGGGTTCAGAGCTGTGAAACATTTTGAAGCTTTATAGAGGGGGACGATGCAGGGCAGCCGGGGCTGAGGGGATGATGTGATGGGAGCAGAGGGAAAGGAAGAGAATTCTGGAGGAGTTGTGGGTGGGATGGAGTGGGACAAGGTAGCCGTGTAGGGGGCTAGAGAGGAAGAACATGGAGTAGCCGAGTCTGCGGATGAGAGAAGGATGGACTAAAACCTGGGCCGTGGAGATGGTGGAGGAGGGGCCAATCCCAGAGAAACAGGACATGTGGGAAAACTTGGGCAACGGCTTTCCTGCTAGTACTAATCCTGCCCCCTCCCTAATTAATTCTATCCTTCTCCGCTCCCTGAGCCTATCTTTCCCCCTCCATAATCTTTCCCCACAACCTTTATTCAGACTGATTGTCCTCCACCTACTATACCAATTCCTCAACCCCCATACTCCTATCCTACCCTCCCACCCCAGTCTGTCCGAGCGTCTCGCCTTTCCAGTGCTCCTGCTGACCTATTGTAAGTGGTTGGGACTGTACTTGTTTAATCTCTTATTTCCTAGCGGGTGACAGGAACAGGGCCGGCTCCAGGCACCAGCCCAGCAAGCAGGTGCTTGGGGCGGCCAAGGGGAAGGGGCGGCATGTCGGGCTGTTCGGTGGCAATTCGAAGGCGGGTCCCTCTCGGAGGGAAGCACCTGCCACCGAATTACCTCCGAAGAAGAAAGTGGTGCGGTGGCGCTGCCGCCGATCGCAACTGTGATCGCGGCTTTTTTTGTTTTCCGCCACTTTGGGCGGCAAAAACCCTGGAACCAGTCCTGGACAGGAAGCAGGCGCAACATCAGCCTACATGTGCCTACTTCATTGGCAACTGGTGTGTTTCAAAGCTCACATTCCCCTGGGCTGGATCATTTCCATTGCTGTAGCCGTGTTATCTCCTCTCCTTGCTCCCCTGCCCCTGTGGCACATGCCAAACTGGGTTCCAATGGAGACTTATGGCAATCGGGAAAAGACACACAACCTGATGAGAAATCCTGTCTGGGCTAGATAACATATTAGCTTTTTCTTTAAATGTCATGAGAGGAAAACATATGGAAGTGTAGCCCTTATTAATTAAAATATAGGTGTGATGTAGCCCTTATTAATTAAAATATAGATATTAGAGTGTTTTAATTAGAGCTGGCTGGAATTTCTGCGGGAAAACTTTTTTTTTTTGTTTTTTTCCCCCCAACTGTGTTGATATTTTTAGTGGAAAAGGTCTGCTTTTAAGCAAAATCTTGAAATGTGAACTATTTTGGCTGACCCCCCCCAAAAAATTCTGGTTTTGGGTGTTGGCTTTTTTCAATAAAATGTTGAAGTTCTCCATGGACACAAAAAATTTCATTTAGTCCAACCTGCAATTTTCCATCTAAAAACAGTTGTTGCCGAAACATTTTCCAGCACCCTGTACTTGTAAAGTTTGGAACTCTGCTGAGGAGGTCATAGGGACACAGCTCTTCTGGGCAGTTGTCAAAAAAGCAGATGTGGAAGACTTTCTAGCAGCAAAGCTTGTGCAGGCTGAGTGTGTGCTTGTTTTTGCAGGACAGCCAAAATTTAATAAAATACTCCATTTTCAAACAGCAACCTAGTTGGGGGGCGGGAGGGGGGGGATGTACAGAAGCACAAGACATGAACTATTAGGACAAAATGAGAGAGAAGCCCGAAATCCCATTGCCAACACCTCTTGGCTCTGGGCTGGGGTCAAGAAGGTTACCACCCTGTCATTCGAGCTGCTGTGTGACCAAGATGCTTTGTGAAAACCAAAGCTACAGCCAAGGCCATTTTCCCATCATGCTTGAGCCATGATGCTCCTCCCACCTTCATGAGGCATCTGCTGATAAGAGCAGGAGCTCAACCTCTGGGGTCACAGACACTTGCTAGTTTCTCGGACTCAGCTCAGAGGTAGATTCATCTTCCAGTCCCTCTGGGATATTGGCACATGTGAAATGTATCTAATGTAGCTCTTGATTTTCTCTCTGCTCTTGTTCTGCCTCATTGCATTCAAGCCATCAACTGAGTAACAGTGGCAGAGACAGAGAGGTGAAATGGCTGGAAAGTAATTAGCCTTTCTCTGAACATTGGCATAAGTTTCCATAGTCACCTATGGCAGAGGAGGATCGATCGATCGATCGATCCTAAGACATAGATTTGGATTTTTCATTGATAAAACAAATGCCCCCAAACCAAAATATTTTGGCAGAAATTTGAAAACTGAAATATTTTGATATTTGAATTTCTGCTGAAAAGTCAAATTTTACCACGGAAATTTAGAGGATTTTTTTTTTTTTTTTGCTTTTGTTGGAGTGTGTGTGTGTGTGTGTGGGGGATGTTTTTTGACCAGTTCTATAGATAATGCACTGGGGGATGAAAATGACACATAGAATCATAGACTTTAAGGTCAGAAGGGACCATTATGATCATCTAGTTTGACCACCTGAACAACGCAGGCCACAGAATCTCACCCATCCACTCCTGTATCAAACCTGTGTCTGAGCCACTGAAGTCCTCAAATTGTGGTTTAAAGACTTCAAGGTGCAGAGAATCCTCCAGCAAGTGACCCGTGCCCCACGCTGCAGAGGAAGGCGAAAAACCCCCAGGGCCTCTGCCAATCTGCCCTGGAGGAAAATTCCTTCCTGACCCCAAATATGGCGATCAGCTAAACCCTGAGCATGTGGGCAAGACTCACCAGCCAGACACCCAGGAAAGAATTCTCTGTAGTAACTCAGATCCCACCCCATCTAACATCCCATCACAAGCCATTGGGCATATTTACCGCTAGTAGTCAAAGACAAATTAATTGCCAAAATTAGGCTATCCCATCATACCATCCCCTCCATAAACTTATCAAGCTTAGTCTTGAAGCCAGATATGTTTTTTGCCCCCACTACCCCCCCTTGGAAGGAGGTTCCAGAACTTCACTCCTCTGATGGTTAGAAACCTTTGTCTAATTTCAAGTCTAAACTTCCTGATAGCCAGTTTATATCCATTTGTTCTTGTGTCCACATTGGTACTGAGCTTAAATAATTCCTCTCCCTCCCTGGTATTTATTCCTCTGATATATTTATAGAGAGTTTGTCTACCCACCACTAATTGGTTTTGGGGGCGTGAAGAGCAAAGGCAAAAAGTAGTTTGCAGAACTAAAATGTCAAGTATCAGCAAGTCACCCATCTCAGATATTCACCGGTCAAATTGTCAGGGGCACTACCTGAAATGTTATGAGCGTTAAGGATTACAAAATTGTGCAGGATAAATTCCCCAAAATGCTGGAAAACAACTCCAGGCTAAAATTCTGCAATTAGTGTCCGCAGGGCTGAAGCACACTGACATGTTCCTATGACAAACTCTGCATATCAGGCCTTGAAAGAACGGAAACATCACAAGTACCTTTGCTTTTGGCAGCACTGAGTGAAACGTTGAAGCTTTTGCAATATTATTTAGTAATGTGCAATGCAATAGACAGAAGATGTCATGCAACAAGGTGGGGGAGGGAATATATTTTATTGAACCAACTTATGTTGGTAACAGAGACAAGCTTTTCACACCAGAAGTTGGTCCAATAAAAGATCTTACCTCATTCACCTTGTCTCTGTAATATCCTGTGACCGACGCAAGTATAAGAGCACTGCAAAAAACAGAAGATGTAATGACATGCAGTTCAATGGATAGATGATGTCATTATATGCAGTTCAACAGACAGTGAGATGATGTCATGACACACTGTGCAATGGATAATTCCAGCCATGTGCCTCTAACAAAGGAACAAAACACTCAATCAGGATTAGGGTGTTTCCAAAAACCTTGGATACCTTCCTGGAGAACATCACTTGAAACTCAACCCAGAGGTGAAACTGGTACATTAAGCACTACCTGGATTAGCCAGTTCCTTTGAAGAAGGAACTTTAAAACAGATTGACAAGCTTAAAGGAAGTCAAACGACTGACTGACAGACTAGTTCAGCAGTCGGGTAGCTATTAAAAAAAGAGACAAACTCTGCATATGGATTGACCCTTTTATGCCACAAGAAAGCTATAAAATGCTCCCATTATCTTTTGACGACAATGGAAGAGATCCTGCCAAGACTCACAAAGGCCTTTTCAGCTTTCGATGCCAAAGATGGTTTCCAGCGAGTAAAAGTGAATGAAGAAAGCAGCTATTTGATGACTGAAGCAGCCCATCTTTATATACACTTTCTAGACCTCCAGCAAGTTCCCAATTAACCAGTTATCAGCCCAAAGCGCCATAGGAGTCAATCAAGGACAAAGCAGTCCGTTTTGAAGAGACAGGAGCTTTGTTAAATATATTGGCTGTATCACCCCAGCAGGAGCTCTCTCAAGCACTTCCATCTGGCCAAACACTCTCATTTTCCTTTTTTTCCCCCCTCTCCAAAGCAAAGGAATGTAAACAAGCCATAGTCAGGCTGTGCCCATCTAGTGGGACATCCTACCCCAAAATGTCTGTTCAAATTGTCTTAAAAGGAGGCCTTGTGGCACACAAGTGAGCCAGGACCTGCTTTATTGAATTTCATATAAATCCAGACACTGGCTTATAATTCAGAACACGTCAAAAAAGCTGGACATGAAATATCCCCGGCTTACGAGTTGCCAGTAAGAGCTGTTATCTACCTCTGAGGGGAGCCCATTGCTAGAACGCATCCTTGAAACCAGAGCTTGCCCCCTCCCAACGCCCATATCCCAAATCCCCTAAACTGCAGGGATGTTCAGAGCTGGGGCTGATCTATGTGATTTGGACACATCCTTGCCTTAAGCGTTAGGGGGTCGAAGCAAAGTACTGACCCAATTCCGAAATATCTTAATCGGCCTCCGCACCTTCCATTTGGAAGCTCAGATTAGTGCTTGGGCTTTGTGGGGGGAGAGCAGAGGAACCCTTTGGCAGTGAGATTCCAGTGGGGAGGGCCTTCTGCCTTATAGAATCATAGAAGATTAGGGTTGGAAGAGACCTCAGGAAGTCCAACCCCCTGCTCAAAGCAGGACCAACACCAACTAAATCCTCCCAGCCAGGGCTTTGTCAAGCCTGACCTTAAAAACCTCTAAGGATGGAGATTCCACCACTTCCCTAGGGAACCCATTCCAGGGCTTCACCACCCTCCTAGTGAAATAGTGTTTCCTAATATCCAACCTAGACCTCCCCCACTGCAACTTGAGACCATTACTCCTTGTTCTGTCATCTGCCACCACTGAGAACAGCCGAGCTCCATCCTCTTTGGAACCTCCCTTCAGGTCATTGAAGGCTGCTATCAAATCCCCCTCACTCCTCTCTTCTGCAAACTAAATAAGTCCAGTTCCCTCAACCTCTCCTTGTAAGTCACATGTCCCAGCCCCCTAATCATTTTCTTTGCCCTCCGCTGGACTCTCTCCAATTTGTCCACATCCCTTCTATAGTGGGGGGCCCAAAACTGGACACAATACTCCTAATGTTCAAACTGTCTCACCAGTGCCGAATAGAGGGGAATAATCACTTCCCTTGGTCTGCTGGCAATGCTCCTACTAATGCAGCCCAATATGCCGTTAGCCTTCTTGGCAACAAGGGCACACTGTTGACTCATATCCAACTTCTCATCCACTGTAATCCCCTGGTCCTTTTCTGCAGAACGGCCACTTAGCCAGTTGGTCCCCAGCCTGTCGCGATGCATGGGATTCGTCCATCCTAAGTGCAGGACTCTGCACTTGTCCTTGTTGAACCTCATCAGATTTCTTTTGGCCCAATCCTCAATTTTATCTAGGTCACTCTGGACCCTATCCCTACCCTCCAGTATATCTACCTCTCCCCCCAGCTTAGTGTCATCTGCGAACTTGCTGAGGGTGCAATCCATCCCATTATCCAGATCATTAATCAACAAAACCGGCCCCAGGACTGACCCCTGGGGCACTCCGCTTGATACCAGCTGCCAACTAGACACATTGAGCCGTTGATCACTACCTGTTGAGCCCGACAATCTAGCCAGCTTTCTATCTATCTTATAATCCATTCATCCAACCCATACTTCTTTAACTTGCTGGCAAGAATACTATGGGAGACGGTATCAAAAGCTTTGATAAAGTCAAGGTATATTATGCCCACTGCTTTCTTTAGGACCCCTTTTTACCAGAGTAACTGGTGTTTAAAGGGGTCATGGGGCAACGGTGAGTCAGACCCACAGCCAGGGAGTTACTGAATGGCTACTAGGTTGGTCAGGAGAAAGCTGGAATTTAGCCGAACTGTCCCAAGGAGGACCTTCCTAAAGTGCCCTTGTACTCTGAGAAGAGACTCTGGATAACTTGCATTGTGGCTGGAGACAGGCTGCAAGCTTTGGATCTGGATTTTAAACTCCTCAGAGATCTGGGCTGTCCAGGAAAGGGGGTAGGGTGGAGGGAGAGGCAATGGCTTGGCCCATTATAAAGACAGCCCATCTCTAATTTCCTCCCACTAGGACTCCGGGTCAGGTTGGTGAAATTTACATGGCAAAATATTTCTAATCATCAGCAGTGCAAAAATTCATCCTGGAATCAGAAAATACTACTAATAATTCTTAGTACTTACAAAGCACTTCAGAGCTTTCAGAGCACCGCACAAACATTAGCTAATGAATCAAGCTGTGTTGTTCCTCCTGCCCCAGCCCCAGTGATAAGGGCTCTGAGATTAGCAATTTGCTGACACTTGGGGCTGATGACACCCGAGGCAGAAGAGAATCCGGCTCTGGAGCCGCGTCATGTCAGCTGTGCTGACAAGAGTGAAAACGGTCTGTGTTAGTCAAGTCAGCAAATAGGATTAGGAAACACACAGGACCAGACTCTGATCCCAGTTACACTGGCGTAAATCCAGATTAAATCTATTGAAGACTGAGGTGTTATTCTGGATGGACGCTGACACAACTGCTTCATAAGACGCAAGCCTGTTGAGTAAAGTGCCAGTTTTGGTCTCCTAGTGAAAATCTCCTCAGTTACATTGCTATAAACCTGTTCCCTAGGTTGCTATGGTGTGGCTCCGGATTTATACCCATAGACCCAGGAGCATAATGTAGCCCACTTTTCTGCTCGTTACCACAGTTTCAAGCCAGCACTGGAGTCTCATTAATACGCAGTAGCTTCATCTCTACCAACCCCAAATCAACAGGGCGACGTCCATCAGCTTGCAGCGAGGTCCAAAGGCACAACACTAACTGGGGGCCCCGCTGTGCTCGGTGCTGTACATATACATAATAAGGGACAATGTTTGCCCGGCAGCGTTTCTTAGCACTCTGGTTCCCACGCGTCCTTAAGACGAGACAGTGCCGCAGAGTTAGGAAATGTGTTTCCTCCCGTGCTGGACAGAGAGAGGTCAGAAAGAGACTGTGGGCTAAGATTTCAGGTGAAAGGAACTTGCCCTGAAAACAAGAGCCAACGTTCACTCAGAGACCTTGGGGAATGGCCGGGGGAGGGAGGGGGGAGAAAATTCACAGGAAGAGCTGAGTTGTACATTATTCTGTGATCCCATTAACTGAAGTGGTTGGGGCATGCTATACATTTACAGCAGCACGATTAAATGCCAGGATAAATAACAGTCATTAAGTAGGTAAATTTAGATGCTGGAAAAATTAGGTAGCTGACTGTACCTTTGATCTCATCATTTGTTACTTTGGGGCAGGAATGGCTGGGACGGACAAATAACCCTGCATCTGTGGCAGCTCTGTGCAGCTATTTACAGAGGAAAGGATCTCAGGATAACGCAGAGGCTCTGAGTTTGTGTAGATTCTTCCTGATAAAGTCACGTTCCCCAAACACTGGCAGGCTGTACCGTGAAACTTGCCTTTATGAAAATAAAGCTGTTTAAGTGCCTGGCTGGGCTACACTGGCACCTGTGCGCTCGTATTGCTCAACTCAAAAGCTCCCACAATGTCTTTTAAAGTGAATGAATGATCCCGAGAAAAGAGAAATACAGCTTAAGTTCATTATTATAATGTGCTTGCTGGTATTCTCAATGGATCCCTATGCACACTTGGCCTGAGTTTTCCATCTGTACAAGGAAAGGGGGCAAAAATAGCATTTCATGAGGAAATGTTCATTTCCCATCTGTTCTCTGTTTTGTTTGATAAATTTGAGGGTGAGTACAAAACACCTAATTTTGGGGGGTCATAGAATCGTAGAATATCAGGGTTGGAAGAGACCTCAGGAGGTCATCCAGTCCAATCCCCTGCTCAAAGCAGGACCAACCCCAACTAAATCATCCCAGCCAGGGCTTTGTCAAGCCAGCCTTAAAAACCTCTAAGGAAGGAGATTCCACCACCTCCCCAGGTAACCCATTCCAGTGCTTCACCACCCTCCTAGTGAAATAGTGTTTCCTAATATCCAGCCTAAACCTCCCCCACTGCAACTTGAGACCATTACTCCTTGTTCCGTCATCTGCCATCACTGAGAACAGCCAAGCTCCATCCTCTTTGGAACCCCCTTTCAGGTAGTTGAAGGCTGCTATCAAATCTCCCCCCACACACACACTTCTCTTCTGCAGACTAAACAAGCCCAGTTCCCTCAGCCTCTCCTCATAAGTCATGTGCCCCAGCCCCCTAATAATTGTTGTTGCCCTCCACTGGACTCTCTCCAATTTGTCCACATCCCTTCTGTAGTGGGGAGACAAAAACTGGACACAATACTCCAGGTGTGGCCTCACCAGTGCTGAACAGAGGGGGATAATTGCTTCCCTCGGTCTTCTGGCAATGCTCCTACTGGGGGGATGTTGTGACTTTTTCACCAGTTTGACATGTCAAAAACAAGATAACCAGGGCTGGGATGGGGCTTATGGACTAGCAGGAAAAATTCACTGGACAAGAAAACTGACCTTCTTAGGAAATGAGGCAGTTGTGTTCTGAATCCAGCTTAAGGTCCAACTAGTTTGTGATGCTGTCCCAAGAGAAGCCAATAGCAGATGCTCCAGATGAAGGCTAGCTGCCTTCTTGTCTTAGGCCTCCATCACCATAGTAACCAAGCATCTCATAATCTTTAATGTCTCTATCCTCACAACTCCCCTGTGAGGCTGGCTAGTACTCTGATCCCTATTTTTCAATGAGGGAACTGAGACACTAAGTGACTTACCCAAAGACACAGGGGGAGCCTGTAGCAGAATAGGGAATTCAGTCTCTATCTCCTGAGTTCCCAGGGGGCCTCCTAACTGCTGGAACATCCTTCGTAGTGGTCTGCGGTTCAACTCCTGACACACACATGTTTGGTAGGGTTATTGGAGAAGGCTGAAGGTATGCTTCCTAGATCAAGGAGGTAGGTGGCTGGAGAGGGTTGAGGCTGTATTCCCCAGAGGATGATGATAATGAAGTAAAGGACTTAATCTGCAGCAAGGGAGATTTAGGGGAGATATTAGGAAAGACGTTCTAACTCTCAGGCCAGTGAAGCTCTGGAACGGGCTTCCCAGGGAGGCTGTGCAATCCCCATCCCTGGAGGTTTTTAAGAACATCCTGGACAAACACCTGTCAGGGATGGTCTAGGTTTACTTGTGTGATGGGTTCCCCCCCAGGATGCCACTTGGAACTGAGATACCACTGAGCCCGCCTGTCCCACCTGCTGGGTTCCCCTTACTCTGTGCTGCAGTGACAGGCTCTCAAGCTAAAGATCCTTCTAGCCCGGGACCATCACTTCCCCCTGTTCCATCTTTATTCCTCAGGTGTTTCCAGGTGTGTTATTGTATGGAGTGAGGACCCCCCATAATGTCATTTCCCCCCTTTTATATCTTCTCCACACTTGCTGGAAAACTCTTTTGCTGTGAGCTGGGTCAGACAGTTCCCATTGTGCAGTGCTCTCTCTGAGAGGTTTCTATTGTACACAGTTCCTGGGGTAATCCTGGTGCTTGTGTGCATTTCCTCAATAAGCCATTAACATTGTTTGGCCTTTTTACTGTCATAACTGAAAGGCTGCTTGTGGGTGTTTTCAACCGCACATGTTTCAGTTACACCTACATAGCCAAACTTCATAACTTCACATATGACGATAGCACATACAATCCAATGAGATATTAACGTTTAGCAGATCAAGACTTTTAGAGTGACACCTCACAAGGCATGCTATGAATAAGGCAGATCCTAATTACATGACAGTGGTGAATACTGGGGTGTCAGGGTGTCACAACTTGGTCCTGCCTCCGTGTGGAGGGCTGGACTCAATGATTTTTTGAGTTCCTACATTTCTATGATTCTATGAAGGGGCCGGTGATTGGTTGGAGAGGGCTGAGGCTACATTTCCTAGATGATGCAGGGGATAGGAGGCTCAATTCCTGGGAACCTGATTATCTTAATGCTGAAGAGATTTAATGTATAATGGATTATATCGGGACATTGAGATCCTTCGATCGGTGTCTTTACTATTTGACATCTAAATAAATCAAAATAGATATATCCTGTTAACCGTTGGCTTGCGTGTGTGTGTGTTGTTTCTGCATAGAGAGCTGGTTTAGCAGACCTCAATAGCGCTACCCAGTGTGATTAGGTGCTGAAGGCTGAAATGTCGTTACCTCAGTAACGCTGTTTGGGCAGCTAGGTGCTTCTGTCCTTGAAACTTCAACGTTATCAGTAGATAGGGCAGCATGTCAATTCAGCTGACTTTGCTCTTATTCACAAAGAAAGACCACAGGCACAGTTCAGTGACAAAGGCCCTCGGTCAGGATTATTGCTGACAAGACACAGTCTTAGTGTCCTGGCTCCGTGGTTACAGGTACACCAACACAAGTGCCTGTGGCAAAGAACGGCTCAGTCAGTTGGAGGATGTTCTGCTGCCCCCTTGGCCGAGCAAAGAATTAAGGCAAAGTACCCGACATGTATAGACTAAAACAAACAACTAACATACACAACGTACACATCACTTTATGTATTTCATGACATCTTTTTGTGACCCTCCCCCTCCCCCCCGTTCATGATATCTTGGACAAAACTTCCCTATTCATTGTTTTGTCAAACCACCTTATCTTGTACTAGACTGGGATGTATCTGTACTAGCTGGGATATATTTACATAAAGATCTAGTGCCTAGCAACAACTTTGCCAAGTTCATGTGAACTTGTAAACATCTGCTTTAATGCATGGACTGCCTTTGGTTCACTGCCTCTGGTTCAGGCCTGCACCAGGCCCAGTGCTACAGGCGCACTCGCTCTACTACAAATCCTAATATTGGCCAGTTACTACACCGTGCAAAGGCTCCTTAGGCCCCCTTATGGAAGCCAAACATAGAGTGGCTGTGGAGCATATCCCCACACCCCTGCGGGAGCCTGAAAGGGTCAGACCCATGACACAGTGGGTGAAGGATGCTGCCCTTGTTTTGAAGTGGCCAGTTCTGCAACCCACCCTCCTATAGAGAAGCACTTGCTCCCCAAGTGTCTGAACGAAAAATCTGGATCCAAACAGCCTGCAAACAATTGATCAGATCTCCCCCCCCTATGGAAAATGTCCACGGTGAAAAGAACAAAACCTTCACAACAGAAACCCCAACATTTTGTGTGACTGCATTTGTGTGCTTTTGGAAGGAGAGAATGACCAGGGGGGTGCGGGAAGAAGAGAGAATGATATGTTCCTGAGGAGCGGATCCCTCCACTATAGCCCTACGTCCCAACTTGGCCAGCAAGATCTAGGCGGAGCTCTGCCTTTTAGTTATGCTTCTGCAATATTAAATGCCGTTAACCAGACCACAATCTGAACTCTTTGCATTTGTGACTGAGCTTTTCCTTTTGCAGGAGAGACCCAGACAATTAGACACACGCCAGGAGTTTGCAAGGAGACATTACCCCTTTGCTGCCTGCTTCTTTCCCACTGCAGCCTTTGGTTAATTTGAGAGTGCAAAATCCATATGTCACTAACCACACATTCTTTACTCGTTGGCTACATAACATTGATTCTAGGAAGTGAGATTGCGGATCCCAGAAATAGAGACACAAAGACTTTACTTAAAATCCCGAAAAATCCAAATCCTAGGCATAATTATACAAAAAACAGAGACATGTAACCAAACACCTCCCTGGACCGGGCCTACTTAGAGCGCTAGGCTGATAGGTGATAAAGCCATCACCCAACGTTGACATACTTCAACCTTGTGCATGCGTACAATGTTATGGAGACCGATAACACCAAAGACAGAAGAAGAAGTACATGGAGAGGGTTTGTTTGTACTCAGGTTTCTGCCATTCAGTCATCCCTGGTGCCCCCACTAGGGCTTGGTCTGACCTACTCATGTGGGGCCATATTTGCTTTAAGTCTCCGCCGCCTGCTCACATTTGTCATTCTGGGCGACCATAACTAAGGTTCTGACTGTTACATTTCACAGTGGTTTCGATATGCAAGTGTGGTTTCGTTTGTTTGTTATATGCACCAAAAGTCCCTTAGAAATCCATTATTTCCAGCTGTAAACTGCCCTTTTGTGGTTTACTTCTTTATCACAAGATGCATATTGCTAACTCTTATAATCCTAGGTCAAGAACTTTAGACTAACTATGCAGGCCTCGTGCTAGTGGATTAGGGCTTCCACTAATTGGTTAGGCCCCATGTTTATTGCAAAGCCTGTTGAAGATGTTGTTATGTTTATTTCCCCTACTTGCACCATTACAGCTTTAATTATCACTTTCGAAAGCAGCAGATTATGCATCACACATGCTATATAGTTTAGTGTTGCATAACAACTTTCCCTAAGGTCAGGTCGGGGTTACAGATCACTGCTAGTGTAGGCTGGTGCCATGGCAGAGCCATCTGAAGGGAGCCATTGACTGAGGACGGCTAAGTACTGCAGTATCTGATCTGAGCGGACAGAGCACCCTGCTGTTCAGAGAAAGACGAGCCAAACAGGCCTTGAGACAGCAGTTTTGCCTGGAGCCGATTAGTGAAAGAGCAGGGGACCAGACACTATGGTGATCATAGAATATCAGGGTTGGAAGGGACCTCAGGAGGTTATCTAGTCCAACCCCCTGCTCAAAGCAGGACCAATCCCTAGACAGATTTTTGCCCCAGTTCCCTAAATGGCCCACCTCAAGGATTGAACTCACAACCCTGGGTTTAGCAGGCCAATGCTCAAACCACTGAGCTATCCGCCCCCAGGGCATGGAAGAAATGTTGAGAAAGAGAGAGAGACTTCGGGGGATTTTTCCACAAAAATAGAGAACTGCAAAAATGGAGAAACTCGTGGAAGAACACCTGCCTTGGGACTTGCAGGCTTGTAGTGTATAGAAATAGGGTAGTATCCCTTTAAATAGCTTGTGAGCTCTCAAGTGGTGCTCACTGTGTTTTGAGAAGACAGCCAGAAACCAGTCAGAGCTGCAGACCGTGTGTGCCTAGGCCTGGTGTGTTCCTGTGTATTTAGTCAGGAGGGTTATTTGGGTCGCAACTGTGCCCTTGTGGTTTCTTCATATTGTTAATTGTTCTGTAAAGAGCAAGAGACACAAGACTAGTTGGGGTTAGAGGCCAGAGGTTTTGTCTTCAGCTGCCCGTGTGCTCTGATGAATAGAGGGAGACACTGACAGGGTTGCAGCTTGGCCCCCAGCCCTCAATCACCAGCACAGAGACTTTCCCAAAACAACCCAGCACTTTCTGGGCAAGTCTCATGACTGAGCCAGCGCCAAGTGGCAGCTGGATTCTAGTAACAGAACATAGCGCGTTGTTTGCACTGCAGGAAACGAGGAGGCTGAATTGTCTCCCTAGCGCATGGAATGGTGTGAGCCGCTGTACGCAGCCAGATCTACCCAATCCCATGTTGGCAATTCATCACTCAACCAGCTCCGTCTTCACTGAGATCTGTGTGCTGGTGATAGGCCGGGTTCTGATCTTACTTCCTGGGTAAATCTGGAGTAGCTCCATTGACTTCAGCAGAGTTGCTCCAGTGCGTCTGGCCCTGTTTCTGTGCTCACGCTCTGCAGAGGGAGCAGTCGATTCTTTGGCACGGGGGTCTGAAATCAGAAATCTCTAAAGTGCAATGGACACTAATGGTGCTCTGCTCTTGTTTAGCTCTCGCGAATGATGGCAAGAGGACGGGGATGGAGGAGGAGGAAGCTAAGTCTGGGAGCTACCTGGGCTTGTCGCAGCTTCTTCGTGAAGCTAGCGGTGGAGTCGGAGCTCTATTGGCTCGTCCTGTTGGAATAATTCACAGGGTGGACTGGGCCCTTTACCAGGGAGTTGGTCCAGCCCACATGTGTCTCATTAACAGCCCTTGATGGAGCCTGATAGACAGAGGGCAGCTGGTCTCTGTGAGGAGCCAGCGAGGAACAGGGAACAGGAGGAGAGTGAGGCTGCAGAGAGGGAGTTAGGCCTTGTCTACACTTGCAGCGACGTGTGGGGTACATGCAGCTACACACCGCAGTGGAACGCAGGCTGCGTCCATACTGGCATGTGACTACATGGGGGAGTGAGAGGCTCTGGCAGTGGTGAAAGGCTCCGGCAGCGGGAAGGCTGTGGGACACTACAATGCTAAAAATAGCTGTGTAGCTGGGGAAGGCACTGCTTGGACGTGTAGAGAGCTGGGTAGGGTATATGCCCTAGGGTTCTGGCCTGTCCATACTATGCTCGCCAAAGTGGTGCCTCACCATCTACACTGCTATGTATGCCTGTGCTAGCTTGCCATGCAGGGTCTGTACTCCATACACCACTGTAAGTGTAGAAGGCTCCTGAAGGCTACAGAAAAGTTGAGACTTCAGGGACCATAAGATTCCAGCCAGGTGAAGACTTGGATCGTCTTCTGGGAGAAAGGGAGACATGCCAGGACTGAGTCTGAGAGTCCAGAGGAACAAAACTCCAGCCCGGTACAGTGGGAGTGGCTTGCTAAAAGCAGGGGATTGAGCTGGACTTTGTAGGCTTAGGCACTTTGCGTTCTCTTTTTAACTTTGGTATGAATAAACCCAGGCCCTAAGCAGGACGTTTGGAACAGAGAGAAGGCTGGGTGGAAGGCTTAAGGAGCCCTAAGAGAAGGGGAAACTGAGGCTGGGTGCAACAGAGGCACCACGGACTGCAAGGAGGTGTGCGGGAGGCGGCAGGCACTGTTATAGGACTCTTCAACAGAGACCATCCCAAGCTGATGCTCCAGGGTCGTGACCCTCCTACAACCCATGCCTTCCTCTTCCCACCCTGCAGAAGCTGCCGCTTGGCTCTGGGACACGCTGGTTCTTGGAGGCTTTGTATCCCTGTGTCGTGCCTGTGTCCTGGCAGTTTGCATTAGAAACGTGACCCGGATGGTGTAACTCGGGCACACATCACCACGGGATGCAAAGAGAGACTGGGCACCGAACGCCCTCGCAGGGTCTGTTGGAGCAAAGGGGAATCACAGTGCAGGGAAATGTGCCTGGCACATGACTTATTGAGGGCAGCTCTGATTGGGTGCTGGGAGGGTGGGAATTCCCCGGGTGAGCCTGAACAGAGGAGCCGATGGGGTAATTCCGCCAAACAGCAGTCAAGTGGTACTGGGGAGGGAGGAATCCACTGCCTGGGTCAAAAGAAACATCAAGAAGGTTGGTGGGGGAAAATGTTGCAATTGGTGGGGGAAAACCAGCGTCTTAGCACAACATAGGATCAGGTAGAAGAGTCAGGGGAGTTGTGAGTGCAAAGCCAGTTAACATTTTACATTGGCTTTCAGAAAGGGACCACCCAGCCTGTAAGTGGCGTTCCTTATTTTGCGCCTGCTGCCTCACATTCCATAGCAAAGCAATGGAGAAGGCCCTTTGTCCCATAGCGCAGTATTGATCCTGGAAAGTATCCTATACAGCGGTGCAAATGGAGATCCGGCACCATGAACAGTGCATTCTGCATTGCCTTGTTGGAAGAGATGCTTTAGCCATCATGCAATATTTTGGCTTGTGCATGCAGGAGGTCAGGCTATATGATCTGATGGTCCTTTCTGACCTTAAAATACACAACTCTGTGAATTGCTGTCCCTTTAAAATAGGCTTTGTCCCATCCACTGCTCTTTGTTCCTTGGAGACTTGGCTGGCCCTGGTCCCTAAATTCTAACCGGCCTCAGCTATGCTGATTTGAAGACCCATCGGCACCTCAGCATAGACCAAGCTCTGGGTGGCTTGAACATTTTTCACTGGACCAGTTTCAAACTCACCTCTGACAGGTTCTGAATCCAGTTCAGTGCGAATGTTTCATGCTGCCAGGAAGCTGATCTGTGTAACGGCTCCACCAGTTTTTTTTTTTTAATCAGTTTATTTGAAGCAGCTTTCAAATCAGTTAGGGATTTTGGAGGAAATTTGCAGAGTAAATCTAAGTGCCCTGTATAGACTCAATAAAATAGCATCACCAAGGTAATGGCTGTGTAAATAGCTAGAGAATCACAGTTGTCATCTCTAATTACATAGAGCTGGAATGTGGCTGCACGCTGCCTCGGGTGCTTCTCAGTACACACAAACATGCCTCTCCCCATTGTGAACTTCCCTTCTGGTCTGGATTGTTTTCCAGATCCATGAACCTTTTCACGCATCCCCCACGGCTGTCTGAATACCCACAAAGGAAAGGGTGTGATTGCAAAACATACTCATTGCTTTTTCTCTCAATCAGTTATTCTACTCTTCAGCCAGCCAGACCAGAGTTAGCTGAGCAGTGGAAAAACACAACATTTCGCAAATACCGTGACTTCAGCTCAATTTCAACTGCCTTTGGACACGATCGTATTTGTGACTTCATAATGCTTCAAAGATGGTCTTTAAGATTCAGCTGGGTCATGTTCTTTATTCTCTCCCAGCACTGAACTGCCATCTGTTTGATCCCCTCCACCTCCACCCTCTCAGAGATGTTCTTCTAGAGGTGCTAATTGCAAGTGCATCTCCCCAAATCATGTTTCCTGAACTTGCCGCAGAGTTCCACCGGTGCGGTGGCATCACTCTTTGGCCAGCTAGCAGCACGCTGGGCTGACAATCTCCCCCACGGTACTTCTGCTCTGGTGCTGCTTGAGTGAGCCTAGCTGGGCAGAAATGGAGCAGGCTGCATGAGGGGTTTGAACCCCAAGTAGGTGTATATAAACCATTAGGTGGCATCCAGCGATAGGTAGAAAGTCAGGAAATTACAGCCCCTGCGGAACTGTTAGAAGGATTATCTCTGCCTTAGATACATTCTATAAGGCCCCACAGGTCTAGAACCCAGACCTGCCGAGCTACCAGACAACTGGCATCTCCAGTCTGACACCCGGCAAATCATCTTCTGCTTCCCATGACCCTCTGTGGACACCGACCGGGGATGCTCCACCTCACAGGTTTGACAGACAACAGCCTCAAGGCTCCTGATCCATGGGACATTCCAGGAAGCGTCCAGGGAACAGCAGGGATTTTCTGTAGCAGCTGTGACCATTCCTTGTTCCTGAATTCCTGGCTTCACCTCGGCTTGACTGGGACTTCGCCTCCTGACTTGGACCCTGTAACCTGACTCAGACTCTAACCCTTGGTATTCCCAGCTTGGAACCTGATTACAAACTCCTTCGCCACTCCCAGACTCAGGTTTGCCCTTGTTCAGACCCTGGGTCCTGACTGCCCTTCTTGGGCTCCTGACATGCATGTTAGAGCTCTACTTAAAATGAAACCCAGGCGCTAACCTATACCATCTGCTGGGTAAGCAAGCCCAGGATCAAAGCCCACAGAGACCCAGGGGAAAAGCCCAAGTTAAATCTGCAGTGAGGACATACCCACAGTGAAGTGGAGAGGAAAGAGGTTAATTCTGGCCAGAGGTTAATTCCCTGGGTCTCTGTGAGCTTTGTCAAAGGAGCTGGGCTCCCCACTGCTCCGTCTCTAGTCAACGGGAGTTGCAAATTGCTTGGCCCATCTGAAAAATCAAGCCATTAATATTTAGCAACTTTGTCTCTTCCTTATAAATGACCTCATCCTGCCAGTGCTAAGTGAATATCCGCCCTGCCCAGGCCCAGGTGCAAAGGCAAGGGACTATGTAATCATCTCATAGACTCATAGACTTTAAGGTCAGAAGGGACCATTATGATCATCTGGTCTGACCCCCTGCATGCTGCAGGCCATAAAACCGTCCCTACCTCTTCCCTGGACTCTGCCGTTGAAGTCCCCAATCCTGTTTTTAGTGACTTCAATTGGCAGAGACCCTCCTGCTAGTGATCCTTGCCCCATGCTGCGGAGGAAGGCGAAAAACCTCCAGAGGCTCAGCCAATCTGCCCTGGAGGAAAATTCCTTCCCGACCCCAAATATGGCGATCAGTAAGACCCCGAGCATATAGGCAAGAGTCTCCAGCCTGACCCCTGTTAGCCATTTTACTATTTACCTACCATCTGTAATGAGTCAATGGTTTCCCAAAGAGATGCCAGGCCTATATTAAGGAATCACATGGTCCCTTTCTGTCCAGCTCAGGGATGTTCTGCCCTGCTGAAAAAATAGGACATCTTAAAACAATTCTAAGGAGGAAACTGGCATCTTCACAGGCCACCTCGTGCAACTGAGGAGAAAGGACAGTCACCCGTGCAGAAGAATTGGTTTTCAGAGCTGGAAAGCAGGTGTGAAGAGGGACAGAAGCAGGCAGCAGCCATGTGTGGTCACGGAGCTGGAAATCAGATGAGAGGGGAGAGTGAGGAGGGCGAGAACCAACGCAGAAGTGGAGGAGGTGGTTGGGGGCTGAACGAAAAGCCAGCCACAATCCAGATAATGCCTCTTTAGACTCTGGGTTGCTATCCCTGCCACAAAGCCCCCGTTTTCAAACAAACTCAGCACTGGAGCTGTGCAGAGAGTGGAAATGCTCTTTCCTGGAGGATTTCACGAGTCTGAAATCTGTTTTCGTTCTGATTAGGAACAAAACTTGCACATTTCAAAAAAAGAAAATTCCAGGGGAAAATTGGGGTCAAATTGAAACGTTTCATTTTGGCAACATGGAAACATTTCCTTCATCTAAGACAGCCCCATTTAGATTTAGACTTGATATACAGTATATTCCATTAGAATATAATGCAAAAATTGAAACAGTCCTTTTGAAAGGGAAAATTGAAACATTTCATCTTGAAATGTTAAAATATTGTTAGAATTTTTTCCTCCTTTCTTCCCCCTCTGTAATGAAATTTTGACTAAATTGACAAGATTTTGAACTGCGGGTTGGCTTAGACGGGATTCCATTCTCCAATGGAAAATGCTTCCGTCAATGTTTTTCAGACCAGTGCTAGTGTCGCGTTCTTTCAAAAATTCTGATTTCAGGGCTTAAATGTCAAAGAAAGGAACCCGTTGGGCCCTTGTTCTGAGGGAGCTATACCTCCCTTTCCAAGACAGCCCCTTTCTCTGGGAGGTGACTGAGTTTCACACATTCATTCCAGAAAACACTTGCTAGGAATAACTTCCACCCGACAGGTTAAGTCCCAAATCCTTCACTAGTTGCTGCTTGCAACATGTGATTGGCCGGAGAGGTCATGACATTGTTTCTGCTCCCTGATTGGGTGACTGAAATTGTGTAAGTACTTCCTCATAGCTTGTTAGTTAACCTCTTGGTAATGAGTATGAATTTTCCCTCAACTCTAAGGTCCTGATCCTGTGAGGGACTGCTGCTGAAGTTGATGAAAGGTGAAGATGCTTAGTATCTTCCAGGACTGAACCCTAAGAAAGGAATGAAAATAGCATGTGATGACAGCATGAGAATCTCTGTTAGATTTGCACCATGCACAGCACTTCACAACTCACCCCCATTCCAGGAGAATTTGGGGTGTCTTGCTTCTGGCCCTATCGATGCTCATGGCTCAGTCCCCCCTGATTCCCACACTGCTTTCCAAACAGCCTGTAACTGCAGTGAGCGTCCCTTCCCCTGCATTCTCTCTCTGCATAACCCACCTGCCCATATGGCTTGCCTGGATGTAGCCATCTGCCGCGTATTCTGTTAGCTGATCTGGAGGCTGAGAATGGTCCATTTTTAGACACCAACAGGGGGAGGTTGATCAATCACTATCTCAATCATCTCGTTTAGGTGCCTGAATGAGAGGTGCTGCATGTGTGTATGCAGATGCGGGGCGATTGTGTTTCTGAAGCCCGCACTGTTATCTTTAAGCATAAGCTACAGACTACGGATCTCTGCAGGCCCATATTGGCTTCTGATCCATTTTGTCTCCATCTGTCATCCTATCAGCAGGGGCTAACCTAGACTTGGATGAACCTTCAGCACCTGCAGAGATTTGGATCTGAGAAGCATTGTGAAGTCCAGAGTTTGCCATCTTCAAGGTGCTTTCAGGGCCGGAGGAGCTGGCGTGGCAGGTGGAGCCGTACTGCACTCAGTCACCGCAGGGGCTCAGGGTCCCTGGCGATACATGCCAGCCCAGAGGGGCACAGGCCAGGCCAGAAGGACATGGGCCGAGTCCTCCTGAAGTGCATGCTTTTTATAGGGACGATGGAACAGTTTTCTGTTGGTAAATGCAGTTTCCTCAACATTAAAACATGTTGCAGGAATGTGGAGAGACCAGGTGGGTGAGGTAATGTCTTATTGGACCAATTTCTCCTGGTGAGAGAGACGAGCTTACACAGAGCTCTTCTTCAGGTCTGGGAAAGCGGAGTATATTTTCCTGAGTATATTTCTTAGCACAGGGACAGTTTTATGTCAGGCGTACTGTGGCTATCCCGACAGAATCCATAGCCCCAACTGGCTGCTATTTCTATTGGCTGTCCAATGGCAGGGATCCAGCCATTGGCTTCTTGGTTCAGCTGGGACGGTGGATACAGAGTGAGGTCCAGGGCTTACGGGATTGTGGGTGAAGGTTGTGGTCATTACTTCCCCTGGAACACATACACAGCGGTGCCAGGTGGAGGGTGCAGAAACCGGGCCTTGTTGCGACAATGGGGAAGGAGCAGAGACTGTGGAATCCTGGAGGAAGGTGTTTGAATCCCCCCAACAGCCCAGCAGATCTGGGGAGATCCATGCAGACAGTTTGCCATAGTGCACTCCACCCTAGCCTCGCTGGCAGCATGTGGAATGGGCTCGGGCTGCCCTTGGCTCCATGTCCCTCCTCCCCCACCACCCAAGAAGAATCATAGAATCATAGACTATCAGGGTTGGAAGGGACCTCAAGAGGTCATCTAGTCCAACCCCCTGCTCAAAGCAGGACCAATCCCCAACTAAATCATCCCAGCCAGGGCTTTGTCAAGCCTGACCTTAAAAACCTCTAAGGAAGGAGATTCCACCACCTTCCTAGGTAACCCATTCCAGTGCTTCACCCTCCTCCTAGTGAAATAGTGTTTCCTAATATCCAACCTAAACCTCCCCCACTGCAACTTGAGACCATTACTCCTTGTTCTGTCATCAGGTACCACTCAGAACAGTCTAGATCCATCCTCTTTGGAACCCCCTTTCAGGTAGTTGAAAGCAGCTATCAAATCCCCCCTCATTCTTCTTTTCTGCAGACTAAATAATCCCAGTTCCCTCAGCCTCTCCTCGTAAGTCATGTGCTCCAGTCCCCTCATCATTTTTGTTGCCCTCCACTGGACTCTTTCCAGTTTTTCCACATCCTTCTTGTAGTGTGGGGCCCAAAACTGGACACAATACTCCAGATGAGTGGAGGTGTAGCTGTTGCTGCATTAAGCACTTCACTTGCAAGCCAGTGTCCTAAACACAGGCTCTTTCCTAGCACCGTCCCATCTCTGGCGAACTCCCCCTCTACAAACACACGTCGGGTAATACATGGAGATATACCTATCTCCTAGAACTGGAAGGGACCTTGAAAGGCCATTGAGTCCAGCCCCCTGCCTTCACTATCAGGATCAAGTACTGATTTTGCCCCAGATTCCCACACTGTGGCCCCCTCCAGGATTGAACTCACAACCCTGGGTTTAGCAGGCCAACGCTCAATAATATCAGACACACAGATGCAAAGTAGCTGTGGGGCCGGCTCACCTCTGCCATGCTCGGCCTAAATCTGATTCTCTGAAAGGGACCGAGCGTCAGCAGCAACCCGCGTAGCGATCCTTGATCCGAGGTAGCCTTTAAATAATGCCAAGCCCCTCTCGAGATAGGGGACCGGCCTTAATGAAAGAAATCCAGGAGTACAGCCAGCCCGGCCGCTGAGATGTCAAACTCAATGAAATCAGGTCCTGCTGGCTCCACGGCCACCACTTAATTACCACCCACTGCAGCATGTGCAGCAAAGTCCATCTGTCGGGCATGTCCACAGTGCATGCTGCAGAGAAAAACCCTCCTCACAGTCTCCTTGTGGGGCAAAGCCATTTTCCTGGAGAGGTTTAACTCCCCAAGCAATTATTCATTTAAGCGGGATTGCTGCAGGGCCCGTCAGGCTCTGCTCAGGTTTTAGCTGAGAAAGGCTTGAATAATTTAGAGGCGGGAGCATTTGGGGTAATTTTATTTGATCTCTATTTTTTCTCCCTATATAGCAACTGTACACTACTTAACTCTGTTCCTCCTTTCCTTTATGGTAAAGAAATTGCTCTTTCACTAGAAGAAATATCTGTCATTTTGTCTTTGCTGTGTCAATATAGAGAGAGAGACATTTGCGAGAAGCCGGGAATGAGCAACAGGGGATGGATCACTTGATGATTCCCTGTTCTGTTCATTCCCTCTGGGACACCTGGCACTGGCCACTGTCGGAAGACAGGATACTGGGCTGGATGGACCTTTGGTCTGACCCAGTAGGACCGTTCTTATGTTCTTATTTGTACAATGAAGCTCCCTTGGAGACCTAGTTCATGAACAAGATCATGAGGATGGACTATGCCACCAACTTTTCCCCTTTGGGAGGGTTCTTAAGAGGAGAACTTTTGAAAAACGTTCCGTTCTCCCGCCCCACCTTGCCTCCCAACTCATCTTGTCTCAGCTTCTCTTCCCTTGCCCCAAAATAGAGGGAGCAGAGCAGACGAAAGGACTTGCTTCCTGAGACGAAGGCCACTAGGCCTTGCTCTGGTTCAAAGAACTTTGTTTTTCACTTGTGAGTCCTGAAAATCATATCCTGACACCCTGTCCTCGGCCCATCTGTGGGGATACCTAATGGCCAGCACTGCAAAAGTACGTGAGGTCCTGTTCTGTTCCCTTCCTTTTGTGTTTCTTTTCCCCCACCCCACCTTCCTCCCAGCCTCTCTTTCATTCTCTCGGCTTTTCATCAGCTCCTGAAATCATCGGCAGGGCAAGATGAAATAACCACAGCCCTGCTGAGACCTTAAGAGCCCCTTTCTGCCAAAAGGGCTCCCCCAACACACGGCTGTCAGAATATTTAGCCAGTGTCTTGTAAGGTCACTGGTGACATGCTGGTCATTAATATTGTTGCGGGAGGCATGTGTGATTGGGGTAGGATGGCCAGGTGCCCGGTTTTCGACCGGAAAGTCCGGTCAAAAAGGGGCCTGATCGTGTCCAGTCAGATCTACTGACCGGACGTCCAAAGTCTGGTTACTAAGAGCAGGGCAGGCACAGGGTCATCTCCCGTTCCAGCCACTACTCAGCCAGATCTGCCTCCTACTTCCCTGGCTCTGTAGGCAAGTCCCTCCTGATTTGGGCGGTGGAGGATGGGCGGGGCAAAGCAGCGAGAGACGGGGGGTGGGGGGAAGACGAATGGATGGGGGCAGTGCCTTAGGGAAAGGGGTGGGGCAGGGGTGGGGGCTCTGGGGAAGAGGCAGGACGGGGTGATTCCGGCACTCCTGCTGGTGTGTCCAGTTTTTAAATATTACCAAGTTGGCAACCCTACGTTGGTGTGTGAAGAGTTATGTCTGTGGGCTGGAAATATGTTCCTGAAATACACTGCGTTCAGGCCACCTGAGCAGAGCAGATAAATAGATTTTTCCTAGACAAAGGACTGTGGGTTCGCCAGTCTGCCAGGTCAAGCCAGAGACAATGAAAGTACATTTGCCTCTCAGGTAAACAAGGAAACCAAAACACCTGAGAGCACTAATCCACAAGAGGATGAGGGAGACAGCATGGGGTCTGCATACCAGCAGGGGTGAGGAACTTTAGGTTCATTTATCAAAGAATCTCTCTCAAGGGCCTTATGGGCTACAAAAGGGAAGTTTGTTGCATAATCCTTTGTTATCCATCGCTTAGGGGACAGGGATCAGCACCCTCTGATTCTGTGTCTGGTCGCCCCTCCCGCCTGAACGGCCGGAGATGCTGGTAGTTCGCTGTGAGTGAGAAAGCGGCATAGGCACAGATTGTAACTTGCTAAAATTCAGTTTTAGTCACTAGAAAGTGGGAGATTTTGTGTTTGGTTTGTAACCAGACCTGTCTCTCTCTCTCTCTCTCTTTTTTCCCCCCCTTGCTTAGTATCACTTAACTCTGAGTGCTTCATTAATGAACCTATGCTTAGTTTTGCTACAACCCATCTCCCTGCTGTTATATTGAAATCACAGGGGTATCCCCAGCTGAGCCAGCAGGCTGGTGGGTGCGCTGTCTCTTTGAAGACAGCGGCCTTGGTTAACTTTTGTGAGCGGCTGGTGAGATGGACAGGACACTGCGGAGGGACGTCTCTGGGGAACTCAGGGACTGGGGTCACTCCAAGGCAAGGTTTAGACTGGTGGAGTCTCCAGGAGTCGGCTGGTGAGGTGGACAGACTGGTGTGGCAGGAAGCTGACACACTGTTTAAGCTCCAGCAAAGCTGAGTCTTGCTGCAGCAGAGGGGTAATACAGCAGCTGACAGTGCTGGGCTCCCTGAGGAGAGCGTCACACCTGCCCTGTCTTGTCTAAAAAAAAAAAAAAAAAAAAAGTCCAACCAGCTGATGTCCCTGTGTGGAATGTAAACCAGGGTCCAAGCAACTGGAGCCGTGGTCAGCCTGCCAGCCAACGTATCTATTCGTAACTGATCGGCCATCGAATAGTCTAAAGCAGGGGTTCTCAACCTTTTCGTTTTTAGGGCCCTCTCCCCCGCAACATGCTATAAAAATTCAACAGCCCATCTGTACCATTGCAACTGTTTTTCTGCATATCCAGTAGATTAGAATCGAGGGTCGGCGTTACGGGGTAGCAAGCGGGCCAAAAGCTAACTTGTTCCCGCTTCGGCTTCAGCCCTGGGTGGTGGAGCTCGGGATTTGGCTTTCTGCCCTGGGCCCTAGTGTGTCTAATGCTGGCTCTGCTCTCTGGTTGATTTTGATGGACCCCCTAAAACTTTTTCATGGCCCCCCAGATCTTTGGTTGAGAACTGCTGTTCTAAAGACATTAACAAAAGCCGTATTTGCTCCATCTTCTCTATCCTATCTGTCCTCCACCTTGCATCTGTCTGTGATTAGAACCAGTAGAAGTGAATGCCCTTTACACGTCCAAAGTGAAAGTAAAATTAACCCTTTCCTTTTCATCAATCGAGGGTTGTTCTGAAAATAGGCTCTAATATTTTTCCTCCCAAAGGAGAAAAACTTTAAAGGTTTGAATTGTTTGTTGCATAATCACTCAATTTCAGTTTCACTATAAATGCTCATTTTAGTTCCTTGTTCCTGTGTTTCATCCACAAACTTTCAACTGTAAAATGACCGTTTCTGGGTGTTTGCCAGAAACACAAAAATCGAGTAAGCCAAGATCTCTATTTAAAAACAATCAAAGCAGGAACCAAACTTTTTTAACACTGTTTAATGTTAGACAATGAAGAGTTGATTACACAGTAATCTCTTTTGACCTTTAAGAGCAATACAACAATTCTCACGGTGCAGCGTGAGGTGCCTCCTAGCAACACTGTTAAAATGTAGATAGATAAAACCCTGCTTTAGTCTTTAGTCTATGCGATTGTTTTTCCCTACAATTGGCCTCAGTGACTGATATCTGCGACTTACTAATAGCTATAGGGGTGCTACTTAGCTCAAGCGACAGAGGCCTGTGTGTTTGATGCTATAAGTCCTAGGTGGCAAACCGTGGTGTCCCTATGTATCATTACATTCACTTCTGAGACTTTGAGTCAGCCCTTCGTGGAGATGGGGATTTGGATTTGAAATCCTCTGATTTTAGGATGTCCAGTTTAAAACAATTGGGTGGCACATGGGCACAATGGTGCCCCCTGCTGGATGGAATTCAACCTGCTCAAGTGATTGGCCTTGGGTAGCATGGAGAGATTCTTTTGCCCAGTGGCACAGGTCTGTGAATCTGGAGCTGAACATCCTGATGGCATCCCCATTCTCAGAGCTCACGTTCCGTTCATGCCCCAGCTTGGTAGGAGATGGGGAACTCCACTCCGTGGGAGCAGCACGCTCGGCTTCTCAAGTTGGCAGAGCTGCCTGCAGTGTCGGGTAAAGGTGTTTCCAATGGGCCCATAACAAAGAGGTCTAGACTGCTCCCTGCAGACACTGAGAGGCTCCTTTTCAGCCTGGCTGAGCATGGGATTGTTTGGCTGCTGACTCGAGTCAGGGATTTGCGCGCACACATGGTGAGATAGATTCTGCACAGCCATCTACTGCCATGGCCAAGCTGGTGGCTCGTCTTCACCCGGCAGGCTGCTGCGTTTTAGTGCTGCCGCGTGTAATGTACCAGCTATAAAGTGCTTGGGAGGCCCTTAGAGAGGCAAAGTGCTAGACAAGTGTGAGATATTTTCATGCCTGCAAAGTGTTAGCCTCATAGATGCATACAGAGAGCTTTAAATATCTCTCCTTTGATTCCAACTTGCCCAAAGGTTTGAATTCTTGCATCACTCTGTTACACTTGCATTGCTCATTGCAACAAATTTCAATACAGTCCTGGCCCTTTAAAAAAACAAAATCACTCCCTTCCTGCCAAATAGGAGGAATTTTTGGTCTCCAGGGAAGTCTCTTCCCCCCAAAATTTGGCCCATGTACATTACACACAAGATGGCGTGTTGTCTATTTGCAGCTTGATTGCTTGCTTCTTGAAGGTCTGGTACCAAGTGACCGTTGAGAACAAAGATGTTGTCCAAATAATAAAACAGAAGGTGCAAGGCTTGTGTTTCTGCAAGGAGCATCTCTGTATAAATAGTGTCGAGAATCAGGGGGTAGCCGTGTTAGTCTGTATCCACAAAAACAACAAGGAATCCGGTGGCACCTTAAAGACTAACAGATTTATTTGGGCATAAGCTTTCATGGGTAAAAAAAACTCACTTCTTCATTAGTCTTTAAGGACCACCGAACTCCTTGTTGTTTCTCTGTATAAATAGAAATTCAGGCAGTTTCTTTCTTAGACCTTGTCTGCACATTAAATCTGCACCCATCTAACCAACTCAGCGCAGAAACCAATATGATTAAGTCAATGCAATCTCTTTGCAGACACTCTTAAATTGGATTGGGAGTACCTTACACAGATCTAGCTTAACTCGATTCCTTACTAGAGCTGGACAGGAAACAGTTTTCCCATTCCGAGATTATTATTTTTTTAGATTTTTAAAAACTTTTCTCATCCTGAATCGGGATGAAAAATCAGAATCTCAAATTTTTGTGAACTGACCCTGAAAATCCACATCCCTGAGAGACGTACTTAAGACTACCTACTCCCCAGGTAGACAGTGCTAGGTCAGTGGAAGAATTCTCGCTTCGACCTTGCTATCATCTCTCGGGGTGGTGGATTAACTGTAGCGACTGGTAGCTGTAATGAGTGTCTACACTGACACACTACAGCTGTGCCATTTTAAGCATAGATATCGCCTCGATCTAATTAGCTTAAATTTCTAGTTGAAAAGCTGTTTAGATTCGGAAAATCCGAATTTTTGTTCCATAATGTCAAAATGGGATGTTTTGAGAATTCTGAATTTCCCCCCCCAAAAAAATTGTTGGGTTGAGAAATTTGTCAGAACAGAACCTTCCCTGCAAAAAAGTTTTGGTTTTGATGAATCAGCATTTCTGGAAAAAAAGTTTTGTCAAAAATTCCTGACCAGATCTATTCATTACCTATTCTAAGTCAGTTCCTTATCTGAGCAGAACTAGGGAACGCATCGGCCTGTACTTCAGCGCTGATTCTGTGACTTTGTTCTGAACTTCAAAACAGGAGACTCAGGAAATATTTTTTTTAACCTTATACTAAAATGAGATAGTGAAAACTGTGAATCTCATTCCTTGATAAAACAATCCCCAGATAAGGGTTGCCTGCTAGGATAGCTTAATTAAAAGATCAGGGTGAAGATTGCCCTGGAATATTAGAGTGCAGATTGCTGTAGCACTGAAACACATGACTAGCTGACTACAGGTACTGTACGTTCAAAGGCCGGACAATAATGAGTTGGATCGAGACGGTACATCAGGTATTCCTGCTAATAAGACAAAAACTGGAGGACATTTAGGGAATTTGAAAGGAAGCAAATTTAAAACTGATGAAAGCACAATACTTCTATATGCAATGCACAATCACCTTGTGCAACTCACTGCCACACGGTATCATTGAGGCCAATAGGTTAATAAGATACAAAAATAGGATAATGAGAACATCCACACTTATATTAGACTGGATAAAGAGAGGAAGGCTGGGACAGTGGTTAGAGCACTAGCCTATGACTTGGGAGCAAACTTCCTGTTTGACCTGGGACAAATCATCTGGTCTTTCTGTACCTTAGTTTCCCATCTGTAACCGGAGGCGACAGCGTAATGCAGACAGACCCCGGTCGTCGTCGGGCGGGATCGAACCGGGGACCTCAGTGCATGAGCCTTTACAGCACGAGCTAAAAGCCACCTGGCTCTTTGCTAAGGCTGTAGAGCAGACTCATTAATCTCTCTAAGTGGTCTCGGTGCCACTCGATGGGACAGAACACCACACCCACAAGGTGTGTGGGTTACAACAGCACTGCACTTCCTCACAGAGGTGTGTGAGGAGAAATGCATTAAAGACTGTGGTACTCAGATACTATGTTAATACGGGGTGCGGTGGCATATGAGTACCGTACAAAGATAAACATCGGGGAAGTGTTTCAACACTCCATGTTTCAGGATATAAACCATCAGTAATTGGATTAGGAATAAACTTCTCCTAGGGGCAGGTTATTCTATAATTGCCTATTGCATCTTCCTCCAAAGGGTCTGTCACTAGAGAAGATACCAGACGAGATGGGCTATTGGGCCTAATCTGGTACAATAGTCCCTATTGGCTGCTGAATGGCCCGCAAGCCGTGAGTTGATGGTCTCAGCCCAGTTCCTGCTGGACAGGCGTCCACATCACAAAACTACACTATCATCATTGACCCTCTGCTTGCAGGCTCTGCCGCCACAACGAGGATTGAACGGGGCCTAGATACTGAACTCCCTCCCCACACAAGAGCCACTGGTGAGCAGGCAGAGTCCGGGTGGAGTTCCTTTGGTGGGGAGCTGTTTGGGAGCCGCTTGCATTGCTTTTGGAGCAGAAGCCAGGTTTTTGTCCTGTGTTTGTACAGCGCCTAGCACAATAGGGCCCTGGCCCATGGCTGGGGCTCCTAGGTGTGGGGCTCCTAGGTGCTACCATCACACAAATTCATTGTTACTATTGTTATTTGCTGCAGTACCTAGAAAAGCAGAGGAATGCAGTTGCCAGGACTTTCGCTCATAGGGGCATTGAAGTGATTTCCATTATATACAGGATTCAGAGCTTGGTTCAATGGCTTTCAGCACCTCCACTATAAAAATTGTTCCAGCCCCGCTGTTTTCACGCCAACACCTTCCACCAGATCTGTCCAGGAGGGGCAAAGCTGTATGGAGGATTTCTCTGAGATGGAGGAGCCATTTTTCAGTCCCTTTCCCAGTCAGTCATCCCAGCAGAGTTATTCCAGGCAGCATCACACCTTCACAAACAGTGGGCTTTGTCCAGGGTTCTCTGCACACTCTCCCCAGCTGGGTCCCACGTCTTGACGCTGCATGTTCATTTCTTGTATCCCGCACTCATTTGATAGCTGGGCTCTGTAGCTCCTCCTTCACCCAAGGGGGAGGGGCTTTCTTTCTAGTGGGCTCTGCCCACCAATCCCAGTTGTCAGGCAGATGGACACTTTCCACCCGCATGACGGTCCCTTAAGGAGATGAAATTGATGGACCTGCTTTTCTCGCCGCTGCTGATTTTCAGTCTTAGACGCTCTTTACTTCAAGTATGAAATGAAGGTATTGGAGGGAACCTGCGCCAATTCCTAATCGCCAGGCTAGCAGAGCAAGGTGTGCACCCACCCTCCCATGACCCTTCGTAATAAGGTGCGGAGGTGAAGCAGGAGGGAGACCACAGCACATTGTGTTCATTAGAGCAACAGTGATCTTCGCTCCTAAATCCAGGATTCAGAAACGCTCATTTAATGACCTTCCCTAGTGGCTAGACGGGCACTAATTCCTTCTGATTTCTCACTCCCTTTCATTTCCAGCCAGCCTGGGTGTCATGGACAAATTTCAACTCAGGCAAGTACATTCCACCTATATGGGGCCTGGGCATCCTCTGTTAATCGAACTGGTTGGCGGTTTCAGGTGCTCCTCACCTCTGAGAATGAGGGACACATGGGGCAAGATATTCGTTGTTATTTCCTCTCCTAAACTTCCCTGTAGCATTGCTAAACATCAGTTGCATTTCACCCCAGAGGTGACTGCATCTCAGCGGCGGGCAGAGCATTCCCCATACAAACACCTTACCTACCTCGCAGGGATCTTAGGCGGTTTAGTTCATTAACGTCTGCAAAGAGCTTTGAGATCCTCAGATAGAGGCTGCTATGAAAGGGTGAGGGGTGGGGAGGGGGCCTCTCCATCACATACTGGCATGCAGAGACTGGGAGCCCAGTTCACCTCTGGTATGAAGTGAGTATAGCTCTCATTGGCGGCGATGGAATTTCTTCCTGCTGACACCACAGATAAATTTATGCCTTGGACTTGAATTTATTCCTTAGCTAAGAGATGAAGCCATGATCATGCTAATGAAGCCAGGTGTCACAGGCCATTGGAAGGGACTAGGGTGACCCGTCAGCAAGTGTGAAAAATCAGGATGGGGGTGGGGGGTAATAGGAGCTGATATAAGAAAAAGACCCCCAAATGGGGACTGTCCCTATGAAATCGGGACATCTGGTCACCCTAGAAGGGGCAGGAATGATGTTTCTGCAAGGATTTCCTTTTATGTTTTCAGACTGCCCCTCGTTGTGCGATCCTGTCCGCTGCCCCGTGGACAGAGCAGGCGCAGGCAAGGTGCAGATTCCCCTATCCAGCATTGCTGTCCCCCTGCACGCTGCTCTCGCTGAGGTTGGAGGTGACATCTGCATGCTCTCTCATTAGCCCCTCTCCCAGCTGTGCCCCGGAGCCTCCTAGGAATCCCGCTGAGCTCCTCTGTGTGCGCTCACACCTATGATGCCCGGCATTTGGGTGAGGACTGAAGAGAGCTCTTTCAGCAGGCAGGGAAGGGGTTAATAGCGAAGGCGTGTGTTGCAGCTGTGCTTACTGACCACTTCCCCCCTCTGGCACACCTTGGGGATGGAGATCATGGCCTGATATGGGGGCTTTGCCCAGCTGACCAGGGAGGGGTCCGATGTGGAATCTGCAAGTGGGGTAGGGGGAACAGTCTCTCTGCTCTGCCGCCGTTGCACTCTCTGCAATAACTCTCCCGTCACCTCAGCGTGAAATGCCACTGCACTCAGCCACCTGGGATATTCCTAGTTCAGTGGGAGCCCGGGAGGGCTGCCAGATGCTCGTGACACACTCAAGGGAGAGTGTGTTTCAGTTGCGGCAGCACCGCAGGGTCCCCAGACATCGCCCAAGCCATGACTGTATTGGTCACCAGCCAGAAGTCTGAGGACTATACCAAGTAGGCATGAAGTCAAGCAGCCACCCTCACCTCTTGTCTGGAGCTGCCGGCCAGCCCCCAAAAGCGCTTTGGTGCCCAGGCATGTCCCACAAGCCAGTGGGGCATTTGCAGGACATGGGATGGTAATAATAATAAATTGTTGTATTGTGGTAGCTCCTAGGACCTCCAGTCATGGAGCATGACCCCATGGCGCTAGGTGCTGTACAGACGCAGAACAAAAAGACGGGTCCCTGCTGCAAAGATCTTACAATCTAAGAGGCTGCTTTATTGCGCTGTAACTCACAAGTGTAGCCAAGCCCATAGATATGGTACTGTTACACCTTTATTTTCTGTGTACTGCGCCTTTAAATCTCTAAGGAATGTACTTTCTGCAGAGCCAGGTAGCCAGTTTCATATTCACTTTAGTGCAGGCTGTCAGAGGAGACAAACGTATACCTCTCTCTCTGCTACGGAGACTTTTGTTCTTTCTTGGTTATTGTTTTCGTACTCTAAAATAAAGGTCATGTGGACTGAAAGTACCTGCTCTGGTGAAATGACTCCTCTCATTATACTAATAACATAAAGAATCATGCTAAGCTCTGATACTATAGGTGGCTGGGTACTGCAGCGATAAGAATGAACTAAATGGCTTGGAAGGAGAAAGTGTTTGCAGAGATATGTAAAAATGTTACACGCTCGCCTTTGCCAAGTGCTTTGCAGCAGGTTTTTAAGAAGTGTTTAAAAATGTTCTGTGCACAGTGGCACAACATGTCACAACACATCTGAGAAGAAGCTATTTTAAATGGCCGTTGTAATTAACTATTTATTCATCATTATTCAATTATTTACACATGGCATATTATTGGAAGCATGGCCGGTTTTTCTATAGGAGACAGCCTGGTATGTTTCCAGTCCCTATGGCTGTGTTAAGACACAGCCCGAACATTTCCACTTCTCCTGGAGCGAACACAGCATGAGTTGGGTGGTTGGCAATGCAGTTACCCAGAAGTGCAGCTGCTGCTCACACCACAACAGATTTACACCCACAAAATGTGGCCCCTGGCTATAGCCCTGCATTTCACATGCACTTTACAAAAAAAGAAAAGTATTGCCCAAAGGCTGTGTGGAATTGAATCTCCGGGGTGAGTCACGGCAGGGTTGAATTATTACGTTCATTGTATACACACCGAGAAATTAGGCACAAAACAGAAATGCTCATGCTGGAAGGTTGCAAAGTGGCATGGCTTTATGTCTTAGACTTCAGAACGATAACACACAAGAACCTCAAAATGCAGAGAGAGAGAAAACAGGCTGCTCCTCAAAGCAGCGAGGCACAACTCACTGCACTTTACTTTAAGCTGGCTCTTTTCATTCTGATTCTCTTTGCACACTTTCTTACAGAGCCCCAAGCTTGCAAGCAGAAACAGGAACGCCTTTCCTGCACTCCTAAATGATAGCTTGAAATCCCAAAACAGTCCTCAATACACCATAGGGTCCCATTGGGTAAATTCAGCCCTGCTGTATAGTCCATTTGACATAGGTGGAGTTGCTTCCACTTAACTTAGGCTTTGTCAGCACTTTTGTCGGCAAAACTTTTGTCCGTCGGGGGTGTGAAAAAACACACCCCTGACCGACATACGTTTCTCTGACAAAAGCGCTGGTGTGGACAGTGCTGTGTCAGCTGGAGTTGCTCGCCCCCCGACATAGCTATGGGCTCTCGTTTGGGGTGGTTTAATGATGCTGGCGGGAGGGCTCTCTCCCATCAGCATAGAGCGGCTACACAGGATATTTTACAGCAGCGGATTTGCATCGGTTCAGCTGTGCCGTTGTAAGATCTGCAGTGTAGACGTAACCTTAGTGTTCATCCTGGCCCAGTCTTTCTATTCCCTCAGGAAGGGGGGGAATCACAGATCATGAAAAATCAGCTGCTATTCCAACTCCTTTTGGGGAGTTGAGGAATCATAGAATAGGGTTGAAAGGGACCTCAGGAGGTCATCTAGTCCAACCCCCTGCTCAAAGCAGGACCAATCCCCAGACAAATTTTTACCCCAGTTCCCTAAATGGCCCCCTCAAGGATTGAACTCACAACCCTGGGTTTAGCAGGCTAATGCTCAAACCACATCCGTAGGCTTCCCAGAAATGCCTGGGCAGTAGTAGCCAAAGATCTATAACAGTGTGATCCAGCCATTCTTGTTTTGCCTCTGTGAGAAAACACGACAGTGACACATTAGCATGCGAGTCTTCAGGAGAGGATTTATAGCCTCCATTAAAGACATTAATTGTGATTTAGTCATTTAAAAGACCCTAGAATAAGGATCGATGATTGATTGTCTGCAATTACCAGGTAGTCATTGGAGCAGCACTTATTCCCAGGAGGCCACGCCACAGGCAGAACCTACCGGGCTGCAAGAGAAGATACTGCTAGGGATGGAGTCTAACTTTCCGGATGGGCTCCAGCAGGACGTGGATGGCTGGTGTGTGTGAATCCATCTCTGAGGCTCGCAGTAAGAGCAATTAGATCAGCAAACAAGAGAGAGGTCCCAGAACGAGAGCATTATGGAACCTCCTTCAAAAGGATGAAATGCTTCTCATATAGTTACCTTGGCTTCCTGTAGAGGGTTTGTGATAACACTCAGGTTGTGTGGATTCTGTTTCTCAACTGTCGTCAATGCACGCATGTCTCTCCTTCTCCTTACGTAGCGTTAAAAATTCTCACTGGCACAATCTGTATTGTCAGCAAGTATCGTGTTTATGGGGTTATAACCCTCACGCAGCTCGTAAGCCTTGTGCTGAACAAAAATCAGAATCCCTGGGCCGTGGGAATTGCCAATATTTTAACATTTGTGTTTGTCACTGAACTGGGATGAAAAGTTGAAATTTCGTGAAACAAAATTTCTGAAAATATTTGCTTGGCAAATGTGTAAACATCTTGAGGCAATTCCCCAAATGTGTCCCTATGGGCTGGGGTCCCTGGCTGAACTATATCTCCTATGATGCTATGCAGTCATGCGACTCCCATGATGCACCACACTGCTTGAGCAGAAGGGAGACAGTGGTGCATTACGCTACATATAGTCCAGCCTAGGAGCTTGGCCTTCAATGGCTATTATCCAGGATGGGCAGGGATGGTGTCCCTACCCTCTGGGAGTGGATGACAGCGGATGGATCACTTGGTGATTCCCTGTTCTGTTCATTCCCTCTGGGGCACCTGGCACTGGCCGCTGTTGGAGGACTGGATACTGGGCTAGATGGACCTTTGGTCTGACCTAGTATGACCATTCCTATGTTCTTAGTAGAGAGTGGGGTCAGGAAGCATCCAAACTACACTTCCCATGTGGCATCATGGCACCATAGCGAGATCCATTTTAACACTGACGTGACCTGAAACATTTTTTTTTCTATTCTCCCAATGGAAACACAAAAATGTTCAACACATTTTTCCCGTGAAAAAAACGTTCAATTTTGCGGAAACTACAATTTCCGTCAAAAAATCATGTTGATGTTGTCATGGACTGTACAAATCCCCAACTGTCCCAGCTGCTAACGGGTGAACAGGGACCTCTGCCTCCTCAGCTGTTGCTGATGGGTGTAGGGCGACCAGATAGCAAATATGAAAAATCGGGACGGAGTGTGGGAAATAATAGGCACCTATACAAGAAAAATCCCCAAATATTGTGACTGTCCCTATAAAATCGGGACATCTGGTCACACTAGATGGGTGAGAAAGAGATTGCAGGGGAGGAAGGAAGGACAGCTGCCAGAGAGACTGTGGACCATGGAGAGCTGCCTCCTTTAGCCACGGAGTGGCGGGAAGCCATACACATACCTGGACCTCTAGAAGAAGAGGCTCATGGACCATGAATTTGAGAAACAGCGTTTCAGAGAGCATGGTAGGAAGCAGCCCAGGGAAGCAGCAAGGAGTTGGGAGAGGCTGGTCCCAACTGCTTCAAAGAGGGTTCCTGGGTTGGAACAGAGAGAGGTGGGCGGGTCCAACAGCGGGATTATTAAGGCCTGCAGAACAAAGGGGTCTGACACCCAAAAGACTGTTGGTCCTTCGCTTTTTACCAGCCTCCTGGTTCACTAGTCTCTTGATGGCCCCAAGAGGGGAAAGACTATTACAATTCTGGCCAGAATCAGAGCAAGGAACACCAGAAATGGGGCTAAATGACTGGCCAAAAAGGGGAAAACTGAGGCAGACTTTCCATCACCCCTGCTCACCTGCAGGGCTATGAGGCGCCAGTGGCTGGTAATTCCTGGCTTGTCCACTTAAGCTCTCAGAAGGCTCCAGGCTGTAATAAACGGAGTATGTCCATTTCAGGATAGCATCGTAACAACATTTTTGCCATAGGAAAGCATGTTGAGGGTACCTCAAGACTTAATTTAAGACCATGTAGATCTAAGCCTTACTATTCCCCAGCAACGCATAGACACATACATGTCCAATATAAGCCAACCCCTCCTTTCCATCGAGAATCCTCCAATGTGCTTTGAGCTCATCAGGGACAAATGCATCCAGCAGAGTCTAAGATGAAGCTCTAGAGGCTGAAGATGCAACCAAGGGATCACAAATGTGGAAGTCAAAGTCAAGGCCCGCTCATCTAAATAGCACGGCTGCAAGACCCTTCTATGGTCAAGACCTTCCTGCCAATAATAAAGACAACCAAACACTGGCATGACAATAAACCAACTAACCAACTCCAAGTAGCATGAGTCAACCCTGTATTTTGGTGCTTTGCTTTCCGCTGCCTTTCGATGCAGCTGTTTAACTGCAAACTGCTCCCTGAGTTAGACACACTTGAGAGACGGCATGAATGATTATTGTTCCGGGAAAGCTTTTTCTAGTCAACGAGACGCGGCATTAGCAGCATCTGTGGAATACTTAATACAGCTCCCCTGACTGGCATTTTCGCCTGGTCCTTGCAAGAGCAAAATCATGAAAGAGCAATGCACAAAAAGACCTGGTTTTGCACTCACTTATGCTGTTTTTACACCAGTGTATTTGGTGTAATACAGTTTACTGCATTCAGTGACTTCAGCCCCAATGCTCACAATTTGTAAAAATGTAAGTAAAGAACAGCACGAGGCTCGGAAAATCTAGCATACTGAAGCCTTAGTATTCTGAGCTTAGCTGTACGTTGTCTACACTGGATAGTTATACTGCTTTAGCTATACCAGAATAGTTAAAGTGGTACAACCCCGGTAGTGTGGACATAGTTATATCAGTATAAAGGTGCTTTATACCAGTATAGGTATTTCTATATGGGAAAGGGAAACCTGATATTGGTATAAGGCACCTTTAGATGGGTAAAATTGTGTCAACCTGAGGGGTTTTACCAGTATAACTACAGGGGTATGGAATGGATTCCATATGAGGAGAGATTAATAAGACTGGGACTTTTCAGCTTGGAAAAGAGACAGCTAAGGGGAGATATGATAGCGGTCTATAAAATCATGACTGGTGTAGAGAAAGTAGATAAGGAGGTGTTGTTTACTACTAGGGGTCACCAAATGAAATGAATAGGCAGCAGGTTTAAAACAAACAAAAGGAAGTATTTCTTCACACAATGCACAGTCAACCTGTGGAATTCCTTGCCAGAGGATGTTGTGAAGGCCAAGACTATAACAAGGTTAACAAAAGAACTAGATAAATTCATGGAGGATAGGTCCATCAATGGCTATTAGTCAGGATGGGCAGGGATGGTGTCCCTAGCCTCTGTTTGCCAAAAGCTGGGAATGAGCGACAGGGGATGGATCACTTGATGGTTACCTGTTCTGTTCATTCCCTCTGGGGCACCTGGCACTGGCCACTGTCAAAAGACAGGATATTGGGCTAGATGGACCTTTGGTCTGACCCAGTAGGGCCATTCTTATGGTAAGAACTCACACCCCTAACTGGCATAGTTATACCAGGACAACTCCCAAGAATAGATCAGGCTGTGGAAAGGAATATTTCATGAATAAACAGCAAGTATTAATTGCTTTATGTAGTGTGTGTTGGGTAATAACATGATAGGACTCCATGCTTGTAAAACTAAACTGGCTGTTTATTCAGAGTAGTAGTTGCAGAGGTGCTGCAACTGCAGCTGGCATGCCAGCCATGAGCACACAGACTGACTTCTGGGTGCCTCCTCCATACTCTTCCTTCCTACAACCTGTGCATCTCTCTCCAAGTTCCACATAGATTGCTCCAGTAATGGTATGCAATTAAATACATCCGTGATGTGTAAGCACATGCAGAAATAACACACAATGACACACTGGTGACGTGCCACTGTCTATTTCTTTCCCCAGCACCTCCTGCATTGGTGTGGGGGAAACAGTCAACAAAGTCTTTTGTCCGCTGGTGGTGCACAATGGCTTGTCTGGTGTCTCTAGGCCTTCTTTTGTTGGGGTGGAGATGCCACCTCTTGTGGCAAACTAGTATTTCACACTTGGTGATGCTTCTCCCCCGACTGAGTGGATTTCCAGCCTTAGCAAACATTTTTATAGCTACAGAGCACACACATTACCTTACAACATGGGATACAGATATTCTAAGTAAGATTAACACATGCAGCATCCTGCAAGCATTCCACAAAGTCTAAACATTAAACACATTCTTATAACGCTAACATCCATGTTAACAATACTAACACACAGGCGAGATAGTCTGGTTTCCAGATCTGCGTTTATCAGCAAGGCCCAGTGGCATTGGCAGGAGCTTGCATAACACCAAGAGACCCTGGTCATCGGTGGGTGGGATCGAACCGGGGACCTCTGGAGCTTAGTGCATGAGCCAAAAGTCAACTTGCTCTTAGTAAGGCTGTAGAGCAGACTTATTAATCTCTCTCTCTAAGTGGTCTCAGTGCCACTAGATGGGACAGAGCACCACACCCAGGAGGTGTGTGGGTTACACTTGCATCTTGTCTGCCAGTACCACACCTGAGCTTCAGGCTCTTCAGAAGAAAACGTGCAGCACACTTCTCTGTCTTCACTTTCCCAGAATAAACACACTCTGGCTGAGGGCAACCAAAGACTCTTAGATATATTTTTATTAGCTCGCTCGATAGATCGATTCTCAACTTCTCCCAATCACCGAGAGAGGCCAAGGGCAGCAACACATATAAAAGAAGCCCATGGCTGCTTCTTTTAAAGAACTGTGCATGTTAGAGGGTTTTATCTTTCCTTTCAATGATTCGCTGTACAGGGAAGAAAATCCCTCACCCCAGTTAATTAGCTGCAATCTATGAGTTTAATAAACCCAGCAGCGTACATCTAATTGATATCTTTCTTAGCCTCCTGCTGTGCGTAACTGCTGACAACTGATCAGCATCTAACATGCAGGCACTAATCACGGGAGATGTGCGGGCTAATAGATTACATAGGGAGCTGGATCTGCCTGCAGTGCCTTGGAGAGACCAGAGCCCGTGCGCAGCATGTAGACACAGGCAGGCCACAGGCAGGTTGCACTTTAGGGGCCTTTACCTTCTGTGATTTTTTTCTTGGCTTCATTTTTCTTTAGTTTGCTTCGTTTCTGGGTTTGGGGAAAATCAGAACCAACATAAAGTTTTGCCTTAAAGAGTATGGACCAGTGGTTCAGGTACAGGCGAAGAGTATAGGATACATGAGTTCAAAACCACACTGAGCAACAGATTCCCTTTGTGACCTTGGACAATTCATTTAGGCCCAGATCCTTAAAGGATTTAGGTAATAAAGGGGGTTCCAAAGAGGCTGGATCTAGACCAGGGGTAGGCAACCTCTGGCACGCGTGCTGAAGGCGGCACGCAAGCTGATTTTCAGTGGCACTCACACTGCCCGGGTCCCGGCCACTGGTCTGGGGGACTCTACATTTTAATTTAATTTTAAATGAAGCGTCTTAAACATTTTGAAACCTTATTTACTTTACATACAACAATAGTTTAGTTATATATTATAGACTTGTAGAAAGAGACCTTCTAAAAACATTAAAATGTATTAGTGGCACGCGAATCCTTAAATCTGGGTGAATAAATGAAGACTCGGCACACCACTTCTGAAAGGTTGCCGACCCCTGATCTAGACTGTTCTCAGTGGTACCAGATGACAGAACAAGGAGCAATGGTCTCAAGTTGCAGTGGGGGAGGTTTAGGTTAGATATTAGGAAAAGCTTTTTCACTAGGAGGGTGGTGAAGCACTGGAATGGGTTACCTAGGGAGGTGGTGGAATCTCCTTCCTTAGAGGTTTTTAAGGTCAGGCTTGACAAAGCTCTGGCTGGGATGGTTTAGTTGGGGATTGGTCCTGCTTTGAGCAGGGGGTTGGACTAGATGACCTCCTGAGGTCTTGTCCAACCCTGTTCTTCTATGATTCTAATAAGACGAGTGCTTAGAGCAGCTCATGACTAGCATAAACTGAATGGTCCTGAAGCAAGAAAAAGGGCTTCTCTGCAGTTATTTTTTTTTTTAATTTAGATAAATCAGTCAATAAAATCTTCTCTGCCCCAGCTGGTTCATTATGGAGACATCCTTACCTAGCTACATTCCTGTAGGTTACAGCTATACAAAGAATAGATTTTTCAGTTTGCTGGCAATTCTGAAAAATAAACAAATTTTAAAAACATTTTGCTTTGAACTGAAAATGAAATCTTTCATAATTTGGGGGGAATCAAAAAGTTGAAAAAAAATCACGCGGAATGAAACATTTGGTTTGACATGAAACACGTTCCATTTTAATGTTGAGGGTTTTTTAAATGTTTGCAATTGTTTTTTAGTCAAATTGAAAGAAAATGTCAACATGAATAGTCCTTTGAGGCCAACAGTTGAAACGTTTTGACTCTCTCGGCGTTTTGGTTTGTTTCCGACGTGCCAATTTGATGAAACCGACACAAATTGGCGAAATGTGTTGTTGTCACTGAATCGGCAATTTTCACACACAAAGTTTTGGCTGACACATTTTGCTCAGCTCTACTTTAGAGCTGGCTTCCTAAGGAGGGATTTTGAAGAAAGGGGGGTGGCCTTTTGACTCATTTCCTGAGGTGCATGCTCCATGCCTGGAGACATTTGGCTGATGGTGGTGGTGGTGAAGTGATACAATGAGACAAGTTCTTTGCTCTTGGCAAGGAATGAACAGCTTGAATTTGATATCATGGGGGAGGAGGCAGCAGGGGGTGTGTTCTGTAGGGAATGAAGCGAGACATTCCAGTTGCATCCCAAAGCTGGAGAAACCTTTCTTTCTGGCCTCTCACCTCCCTCTAGGGTGACCAGACAGCAAGTGTGAAAAATCGGGACAGGGGTGGGGGGTAATAGGAGCCTATATAATTAAAAGACCCAAAAATCGGGACTGTCCCTATAAAATTGGGACATCTGGTCACCCTACCTCCCTCTTCTTTATATGACGATATGTAATTACTACACCTGGTTGGAAGTTTTCCATCTCAAGTTTTCTCAAAGAAGATTGGATTTTCCACCAAATGAAAATTTTCACAGAAAATGACTGTTCCCCTCATGTATTTTCAATTTTCTCTCAAAAAACCCCCCAAGCTTTGGTTTTTTGGATTTTTAACAAAAACCTACATTTTCCAAGGAAAGAAAAAAACAAAACAGCCCCCACCCTCCCATTTTCTGACCAGTTCTAGTTATGACTGTTCTGGATATCACAGTAGCTCCAGAGAGTGCTCCTGCCTCCAAACGCTTGCCCCGTAGCTCAATAAAGGAGGAGCCTTTCACAGATGGGGAGCTGAGACACAAAGGGATACTTCACTGCAGAGTTAACCTTGGGCTCTTATCCAGAATTTAGCCCAACCCTCCGGCCCCAACTCCCACACAAACCTTTTGCCCAGGTTCGGAGGTATGTTAAGTCCAGGCTAGCTTACCAGCTGGGGGTGGTGGGGTTACAGCGTGGGCTCCACTTTAACCTGCCTGCTTTGCAGTGCGGATGCAGGCTCACTCACTCAAGTGCTGATAGCCCCCCGATGCCTTCCCACAATCCCCCCACAAGGGGCAGACAAGTTCTGATTGAGAAAGACTCCCAGAGCAGTTCAGCACAAAGAACCCAGGGATATGCCCCCAGACAAGGGCAGGAACAGCAGGGCTTTGCTGTGGGGGCACTCACCCCCAGGTGCCCGTCACCCAGCTCAGCCAACAGTGAAGACAGACCCAGGGAGAGGAAAGTGACTTGCCAAGGGACATAGCAGGAGGCTGTAACAGAGGCAGGAGGTTTTCCTCGGGCACCCAAGCCACAGGGCAATGGCCGAACCCCAAGGCTATCCTGCTTGCCCTACATTTTCTGAAGCCTGGAAATGACCCAGTCAGGAAAGGAACAGTAGCCATGGTGCAAAGATTTCTGAGCAGTCTTTGATCGGCTTGTGGGGCTCCAGTAACTCAGCGGGTTCTCTGCCGTCAGTGGGTGACTTTCAGTGTGGCTGCAGAAACAGTCAAATGCTTTGTTTCTGCGATAAGAAGCCTCCCCGTGGTGCACAGAGCTCCGCATCAAACCTCCCCTGAAGCGACGGCTGTTCCATTCTGGCCGTGCCTTCCCTTAGGGCTTCCACACTGCTCCGCCTAGCACCTGGCAGCATCTCCCCAGGGCACGTCCGATGCTGTTCAGCACAGGACGGAGGGACATTAGCAGAACGAGTGCAGTACTCTGCAGTACTGTCGCTATCCCACTGTAGCACCATAGTGTAGATGCTTCCTATAACTAATTAATCAGGCCAGGGTGAAAATGGCAGGCGGGAGCTTTTCAGACCGGCCAAGTGTCTCCGGTGACACTCATGTCACTTATTCACGCACAACTGGTAAAGCATCACTCGCTGTGTCCTGGGAGGGAGATTTCCCCTTCTAATACCCTGTAGCCCTGAGGAGCTGCCTGGAGTTCCAAACCTGACCCTTCCTAAAGCAGCTGTGTACTTCACAACGCTTGTTAACCAAAGCCGCATCCCTCACCCTGTGGGGGAGGAAGCTCTCTTCATCCCCTGGCTCTGAGAGGCTGGACAAGGTCCCTGCTGGGAGCAGGAGCCGGGTCTCACGTGCTGCTTTTCAGGGTTTGTCGGCACTGCAGCCAGAGGGGTGAGCACAGCACGCATAGATGTCCTCTAGCGATCTCCAGCCTGGGCTAGCTGCTTGAGCGCTGGTGGTCCCAGGTGGGCATGTGCTGCCATGACCTTACTGCTATGGTTATGTGAGCTCGCTAGAGCCAAGCAAGCTCAGGTCGGCCTACGGTTGCTGCAGTGACACCTCTGAGTGCCATGGAGACAGACCCACAGAAGAAACGGTCCAGGTTCTCTGCTGGTCTAACACAGCTCTTTGTCCTTTCTACGGGCTAGACGACAGAGAGGTTTATGAACCTGCTACTTCCTCCCTACTAAGTCCTTTGGCTCAAGCAGTAGGTATTCCTGCTTCTAGATCCAGAGGTCCCAGGTGTTGTTCCTGCAGATGTCCCAAACAGGGGTGTTCTTATACTTAAACTATGTACATTGTGAGCACTACAGCCGCACGCCACAGCAGTGTCACTATCCCACTGTAGTGCCGTAGTAGTGCAGACACTTCCTTCAGTGACAAAGTTTTTTTCCATAGACGCAAGTAATCCCCCTCCTCGAGCGGCTGTAGGTAGGTTGACCCAAGAATTCTTTCATCGCCGTAGCCATATCTACACCAGGGATGAAGTGGGCTTAACAACAGCGCTCAGCGGTGTGTGTGAATTTTTTCACACCCCCTGCAGGACACCGTTAGGTCAATCTGAATTTTGAGTGTAGACCGGGCCTTAGCTAGGCTGTTTGTAACCACCAGACTACGCTCTGTTCACAGGCACTAGGATGCTGGGTTCTCTTCCTGCCTCTGGAGGTAAACAGTTGTATCTCCTTTTCTGAGATGCTCTATACCAAGGACAGCATGCCCAGGGCGGGTATTCCCACCGCTGATGTAAAAGGGGTCTGTGCCGGGGGATCTGAAATCTGTTGGTTCAAATGCAATAGCTAACAGACACGTGGGAATAAATATATGTATATTGGGTTAAGCTCCCTTAAACTGATGCCTGAAACAACCACTCTGCATTCAGGATAGACATAAGGCCTGTTCCACCTTACAAATGCTTTGCTGGTCTAGTTATACCGGCATAACTCCTAGTGTAGACGCAGCCTGCGCCAACAGGAGTTTTCCTGTTGGCATGGGAACACCATCTCTTTGGATGCTGGCAGAAGCCCTCCTTTGTGAGTTTAGCTGCAGCTGCCCTGTGGGTTTTGTCAGCATCACTATGTTGGGTAGGACATCTGTATTTTTCACACCCCTCACCTATAGAGCTATGCCAACACAATGGTGTAGTGTAGCAGTGACCTAAGGAACAATAATAGTGTCCCAAGACAAAGGCACGGCCAGGGCTACTCAGGAATTTAAAGGATTTTGAAGGAGCATTGTTTGGGCACCGGTGTGTGTGTGTATGTGATAGAGGTTTGGAGAAAGAGACAGAAGCAGCAGGAAGGGAACTGGCCTAAAAGCAAATGCCGAGAGAGAGAGCATCTTTCGGGGGCATTAGCTGAAAGGCTGGGAGCGATGAGCAGTGTTATTCTGGCTCCTCCTCTGTTCAGGAGAACAGGACTTCATACGTTCTTTGTAAATAAACCAGATTGCAGCCAACGTACCAGTCTCCATTGTCAATATCTCCTCAACTGGAAAAACCCACAAGAGCCCGGATTTGGGGCAAGCCGCTCACGTCCGCGGGGGGAATGCTATGCATACATTACACTCAGGACTCTTGGATAATTGGTGAAATAATCTCACATTACCAACCTTTGTGTCTAGAGATGAATTTGGCTGTTGTGTTAGTATTTGCTTTAGTGGCATGTATTTAACCCTAACCCTAGAGTATCAGAGGGGTAGCCATGTTAGTCTGGATCCCATGCGTCTGACGAAGTGGGTATTCACCCACGAAAGCTCATGCTCCAATACATCTGTTAGTCTATAAGGTGCCACAGGACTCTTTGTCACTTTTTACCTAACCCTAGAGTTTGCCTTTTAGTTAACTGGAGCTGTCCCATTCCAACAGGCTGGAGCAAAGTGAGAGCGCGCTGGAGACAGAGAGCAGTGTGTGAGAAATTTTGCTCGTGTGAACGCCAAACTGGAACATTTTAATAAACGTCTGTCCAGAAAACAAACCTCACTCTTAAAGGTGCAATAGGATAAAGCACCTACTAGGAGACTGGCTGCTTCAGGGTATGGTTAATGAGCTTCCGAGCCTTCCAGATGTAGGTTGTCCATATCAATCCAGCCCATCTCAGAAGGTATTTTAAAGTCATTCCCCTCTAATGGCTACACTGTGGCCCATAGATGAGACGAGCTGGGGGAGTCTCAGTGCCACAGCCCAGATCACAAACTCACCCCCGTGCTTTGCACCAGTGGGCACACTCAGCAGAGAGGCCAGGGACACCAAGGGCACTGGAGTTTGAATTACCCATTGTCTTTAGGGGAAGATTCCCTCACCCACAGGGGTTCGGTCCTGAGAGCTGGGCGGTGTCCGGGAGAAGTTTGCTCTGCCGATGCCCAGTAGCTAAACCGAGGACTTCTTTTACTAGCACACAACCCACCCTGCGGTTTTTTAAAGACAGAATTTATAGTGACATGCAAATTAGTCTCAATTATGCAAATTAGTTCATTGGCTAATTTGCATAAACCATCACCCATGGAGCTGCACAAAACTTGGCATCTCTCAGGACTGACAGACATGGGCCATGCTGTGTGGGGAGCTCGGGGTTGTAAGCACTTTGGGGCAGGGGGCGTATCTTTGTTCTGTGTTTGTACAGCACCTGGGTCATGGTTCATGATGGGGACCCCTAGGCACTACATTCATATACATAATAATTAGTAAGAACGGAAGGGACGCGGGGGGCTGCAGGTTGGGACTGGGGGCATCATCAGAGCTGGAGGGAGGGGGCTAAATTGATGTATGAGCCAAAAATACTTTGCCTGAAAATCTCAAGCTTGCTGTCACTTGTTTGAAGGGGAGAGAGGCACTTTCTTTGAACTCTCTTCAAAGCAGCCAACCCAGTTTCATTCCAAGTTTACTGCAGACTAACAAACTGCTGGGCCGAAGAGCCCGTGTGTTCGGATCCAGCCTGCAGCATCCTGGCAGCGTGACGCCCCGCGGAGAACAGGTTTCAAGTACTCAGATTGCCGCATGCCTCTGAGCCCCCATCATCTGTGTAGAGCAAGATCCCCTGAGCATAGCACCTTCTTCGCGTGATGCCCTTGGGTGTGCGTGACAGCACACAGGAGAGGTGCCGTCGTATCTCTGCATGCACCACAGCGGCACTCTGCCCTCTGACATCACCCGGGCTCCGGAGTGCACGATTAGTCCTTAGGACTGAAGTCAACCTCCGAAGCAGATGATTAATTCGCTGGCCTGGAGTCACAACTTTACAGCTCCCGCTTCCCCTCTGCCTGTTCTCGTCTCCCCGGTCTCTCCTGCGGCATTGTAAACTCCACACTGGAGCTGATGTGGCAAGAAAGGCAGGAATAAAAGAGCCCTCTGGAGTTGCATCTGACAGAGATCTACCAGGCAATCTCTATGGCTCTCCCATGTTAACATCTTCGACTGCAGTCCCAGGTTCCTCTCTCTGCTCTTATTACTTCTTATGATTCTCATTCTGCATCCCCTCACTGACGGATTTAATACTTAAAGGCAATTTTCTTTAGAATTCTTTATTTCACTCTCTCTCTGTGTCACATACACTCTGCACCCCCTGCATATCTTATCACTGGCATGTGAATGCTAATCCAACTTTCCCATGCTGCATTATATCTTCAAGGCCTTAAGCCATGACTATTTCTCTTGGGCTTTTCTTCCCTCTTTAAGGTTGGCCCCTCTGAAAAAATGAAAATCAGTGGATTGTTTTGACCACCGGGGTCTGCTTTCTCAGTGAAATCAGCTTTAATCGGATTACAGTCACTTTCCCCTCCTGGTGACTAGACTCTTTGAAAAATGTTTCCATGTTCCCGGTGATTGGGTTAGGAGCAGGCCCAGATAACATCACTGAACCAGATGAGGAAACAATCAGTCAGTGCTCTCCACTGCCCAGACCCAAGTGTAACCCACCCACCGGCTAGCAGTGGTGTTCTGTCCCATCTAGTGGCACCGAGACCACCAGAGAGACATGAAATGAGTCTTCTCTACAGACTTAGCTAACAGCCAGGTGGCTTTTAGCTCATGTGGTAGAGGCTCATGCACTAAGCTCCAGAGGTCCCTGGTTCAATCCCATCTGCTAACGACTGGGGTCTGTTAGCAATACACAACCACTCTTGGGTTTTGGAGAAGTTGGGGATTAGGAAGGGAACTTTGCAATATTTGTTTCCGGAACAGAGGTTCCCAGTTATCAGTGTCTGCATAAGCACAGTTCTCCCAGGCTTTGGGGACCAGGGCCGCCCGGGGTAGGAGGGGGCAAGTGGGGCAATTTGCCCCAGGCCCTGGGGCCTGCAGGGGCCCCCACAAGAGTTTTTCGGGGCCCCTGGAGCGGGGTCCTTCACTCGCTCCGGGGCCCCCAGAAAACTCTCGTGGCGCCCGGCCCCCCGGAGCTTCTTCTGCTCCGGGTCTTTGGCGGCAGTTCGGTGGTGGCGGGTCCTTCCGCTCCGGGACCTGCTGCTGAAGTGCCCTGAAGACCCGCAGCAGGGGGTCCTTCCACCCCGGGACCCACCGCCGAAGACCCCAGGCCCCCTGAATCCTCTGGGCGGCCCTGTTGGGGACTGACTCACCCTGCGTCCCTTTGCCATGAGTAGGGTGACCATATATCCTGTTTTGGCCGGGACAGTCCCTTGTTTAAGCCCTGTCCCTTCCGAACCCATTTTTTTTTTTTTTTGGCAAACGTGGATATTTGTCCCGTTTGCTCTTGCCAACAAATACCCACATTTGTCAAAAAAGTGGGGTGTGAGCAGTGATGCCAGCCCCGTGCGGGCGGGAGGAGGCAGGGCTCAAGCGAGTAGCAACGCCAGCCTCGCACAGGGGCGGGCGGCGGGCACTCAGGGCTTATGTGAGCAAAGACGTCAGCCCTGTGTGGGGAGGGGAGCTCAGGCGAGCGGCTTGGGCCAGCCCCACATGTTGTCCTGTTTTCCCTTTGGGAAATACAATCACCCTGGCCGTGAGCACTGCTACACCATAGCTGCCTGCCTTTCTACCAGTTCTACATGCACAATCTGCTGCAGAGTTTATTAATTATTATTAGTGGCTGTAGCGGGGTGATCACCCGCTCCAGCCCTGAAGGGGTTGGAAAAGCCCTGCAGAAAGCTGGGGCTGGGTAAAAAGAAGCAAAACCCCGGCTGATTGGGGAAGTGGCTGCAGCTGGGGCCACGCCCCAAACTGAGCCACTCAGCCTTATAAGAAGGCCAGGGTAGGGAGAGCAGAGGAGTCTCCCTCTGACAGGAGAGGGACGGGGACACACACACCCACACACCCACCCCCCCCCTCCCCCCAGCTGCAGGGAGCTCACCCGGGGACTTAGAGTGAGGCAGGGCTGGGGAAAGGCCTTGGGGGCTGGGAAGCCCTAGTCCAGCAACTCCCCAGGCTGCAGGGCCTGGTCCTAGGCTATATAGGTATTGGGGTTGCAGAGGGGCAGCCTGAGGGTGGGTAAAGGCAGCCAGTCCAAACCCCTTGTTGTGGGTGATGATTGGCTGATAGACTGCAGTCTGCCCCAGGGTGCGGAGGCTAGATGGTGACTGGCAGTAAGCACGACTGAGGTGACATTGGGATAAGGGGTGGGGGTTCCCCTGGGTGGGGAGACCAAGAGAAAGAGTGGGGTCCTGCCAGGGGGGCAGCACCTAAGCCAAGGGCACCGGGGTCCAGGAGGGACACGGGGGCCAACGACAGGCGGATCACTGGCCTGCAGAGGGTGCTCCAGAGGCTGGTGAGCTAATTCCCTGGACGACCAGCAGGAGGTGCCGCAGGGGTGAGTCCACGTCTGACTACAGTGGCCAAGGACCTTCCACGCAACTTAGTGACATTTTCTGTCTGTGGGGAATAATGGGAGTGCACACAGAGAGGGGAGAGTGGGGGACCCCCTTAGGGAAGGAAGGGGTAATGGGGAGCACAGATGAACCCCTGGAAGTGGGGAGATAGAGAGGGATGGAATGGGGGAACAGAGGGAGTTTGTGGGGGGAACAGAGTGCCTTCCTTCTGGGACATGGGCAGGACTGCATCCACGTCTGTTCTCTGTCCTGGCCTTCGTGCGGCAAAGCTGGCCAACTGAAATATGAAGCAATTACTTATACAGCCCCCTGCAGCTTCTGAGTCTGGGGCAGCCCCCAGAAGGCAGGAGACATTGTGAAACCCGAGATATGGGACCTCAAAGCTCAGTGGCTTAGGAGGTACATCTATGCCTCATCGTAAACCTGTGTCTGTGGGACCTGGGGTTGTGAACTAGGTGTTTCCAAGCCCACACTTGAGCCTCCATACTGCATTGTCAATCTGGGTTTCCAATTGCTGGTCCTAGGTCTCACAACCATGCTAACGCCTCCACACTGCACTATGCAGACCTTTTCTGATTCAGCTCCGTGGCTTGGGCTGCAACCATGCTGCAAAATGAGAGGACTTGGACCCACGTCTGAGCGGGACTCGCGCTCTGACTCACTGGGTGCTGACCTGAGTCAGGCTGATTTGCGTGTGGATGGAAGTGGGAGCTTGGGTTCAAACCTGAGTCAATGCCTGGGCTACATGTGCACTGTAAACGCTACCCATGAAGGCTCCTGGTTCATTCCATCAGCCACTCAAGACAAAGAAGCCCTTATTTCTAACTCTCACGTTATTTACATGAGTGCAAACAGAATCCAGGAGCTCTTCTGGCAGCAGAATAGAGACCCCCTGCCTTCCTCCATCCTAAGCAGCACCTACACTTCCTCAGATACTTTTCAGTTTGCCCCCCCGCCCCAATAATGGTGAGAAGTGAGAGATCTAAATTGTTCCCTATGCAGCAAACCCAGTGGTGAAACAATAGTGCCATCCAGAGGCCAATGGGCCCATTTCTATTTGTATCCTTAGAACCACTTCTCTCCTGCAAGAGGAGCTATCATGACTGTGATGACACCTAGGTCAAATTCCCATTCTGCTTTTGATATTAGCAGATATCTTGACGGCCTGAGATGGGAATGTTGTTTCACTGCATCCTTCTATTTGTCTTCATTGTTCCTTGCAGTGGGAATGGGAGTCAATATGGTGATGGCCTGGAGCAATTTATCACAGCACGGTCATGTCCGGCTCTGCGCATGTGTCACTTTTAAGTGAGTCTGTAGCCTACATCCTTCATAGAAGGACTGATTGAAAATTTTCTGTCAAAACTGTTTTTGACAGAAAATTGTGGTTTTGATTAAATAACATTTTTCACTGAAGTGTCTGCTTTTCATGGGGGAGGGGGAAATGCTTGTTCATCAAAAAACTGAACAGCAAAATATTTCAACTCTGAAATACCACTGCAGTGCCCTATGGGAATTGTAGTTCACGTGTCTCATGCTCCCGTTCCCCTCTCTGGAATGAGCTCCCCAGCTGGACTTCATCACCCATGTTGCACTGCAGCCATGTGACTGCCCTGGTACACCTCCTCCCTCAACAGGAGGGGGCGACTCTGGTGCATCATGGGAGATGTAGTCTGACCAGAGAGCCCAGTCCAAAGATGAGACTGGGAGCATGAGGTACCTGAAAACTACAACTCCCATGAGGCACCATGGTGATATTTTGAAATTAAAATATTTCATGTTTCAGACAAAATATTTTGGATTTCAATTTGCTTCTGAAAAATTAGAAATTTTCAGTGGGGGAAAAAAAATCTGACCAGGTCTAGAGAATACTCTCATACTAACCATGGCAGCTAAAAACATGTCTCCCTTCCTGGTGCCCTAGAGCAGCACCTGTTTGTCTTTCCTGTAACCGGTTTTCACTGCATAGGCAGGAGCCCCTGACTCAGCCTGTGTAACCAAGCCAGTCAGCTCCACTTTCTTCCAAATCCCTGCATTGTAGGTCCTCCCAGACAGGTAGCGATACAAACACAGTCAGCATGGCAAAGCTCGATAACCCATGGCTGTGCTGAACTCAGAGCACAGCCGGATTTGTTCTAACTGGATCAGATGAGACCGTTACAAAGGGTTTGTTTGACTTTGACGTGGAGACGGGGCCTAAACCTTGAGATGTGTCTCTGAAGCTTGAACTCAAGGTTTCTTTATCTGGAAATGAATCCAGGGGATCGTCTGAGGTTTCTTCCAGCATTGCTTGGCTTTACCTGGGTCAAAATCATTGCAGGGAGCAGCCTCTCTCCTGGTGTTTCCACTGCCAGTCATGAACAAAACTAGGAAATGTTGGAACCAATTGCTAAAGCAAAGAGTAACAAGATTAGTCAAGGAATATGATCCAACGCCTATTGAAATAAGAACAACCATACTGAGTCAGAACAAAGGTCCATCTAGCCCAGTATCCTGTCTTCCGACAGTGCCCAATGCCAGGTGCCCAAGAGGGAATGAACAGAACAGGTAACCATCAAATCATCCATCCCCTGTCACCCATTCCCGCGTCTGGCAAACGGAGACTAGGGGCACTATCCCTGTCCATCCTGACTAATAGCTCCATTAATTTATCTAGTTCTTTTTTGAACCCTGTTATAGTCTTGGCCTTCACAACATCCTCTGGCAAGGAGTTCCACAGGTTGACTGTGCATTGTGTGAAGAAATACTTCCTTTTGTTTGTATTAAACCTGCTGCCTATTAATTTCATTTGTTGACCCCTAGTTCTTGTGTTATGAGAAGGAGTAAATAACACTTCCTTATTTACTTTCTCCACACCAATCATGATTTTATAGACCATTATCATATCCCCCCCTTAGTCGTCTCTTTTCCAAGCTGAAAAGTCCCAGTTTTATTAATCTCTCCTCATACAGAAGCTGTTCCTACCCCTAATCATTTTTGTTGTCTTTTTCTGAACCTTTTCCAATTCCAATTTTTTTTTTTAGATGGAGCGACCGCATCTGCATGCAGTGCCCAAGATGTGGGCGTATCATGGATTTATATAGAGGCAACATGATATTTTCTTATCTATCCCTTTCTTAATGATTCCCAATAGTCTGTTTGCTTTTTTGACTTCCGCTGAACATTGAGTGCATGTTTTCAGAGAAGTATCCACAATGACTCCATGAACTTTCTCTTGAGTGGTAACAGATAATTTAGACCCCCTCATTTTATATGTACAGTTGGGATTATGCTTTCCAATGTGCATTACTTTGCATTTATCAACATTGAATTTCATCTGCCATTTTGTTGCCCAGTCACCCCGTTTTGAGAGTTCTTTTTGCAGCTCTTCGCAGTCTGCTTTGGACTTAACTATCTTGTAGTTTTGTATCATCTGCAAATTTTGCCACATCGCTGTTTACCCAGATCATTTATGAATATGTTGAATAGGACTAGACCCAGTACAGACCCCTGAGGGACACCACTATTTACCTCTCTCCATTGTGAAAACTGGCCATTTATTCCTACCCTTTGTTTCCTATCTTTTAACCAGTTACCAATCCATGAGAGGACCTTCCCTCTTCTCCCATGACAGCTTCCTTTGCTCAAATCAATGGAACGATTGCCATTAACTTCATTAGGTGTTGGATCAGCTGATATACAAGCCAGGAGGTCTGAAGGCTTTTAAGACTGAAGTGGCTGAACTGCTATTAAAAATATCAGTCGCTCATTAAAATCAATTACCGGAGGGTTGAAAAGTAGTAAATGTGGCATCTGAATTTTAAAAAGATGATCCTGGGAGTTTTCCTGCGGTAGTAGGTTAACTGGCTGAAACAATAATTAAAAGAGAATTATCAAACACCGAGAGAAATATGATATGATAGGGAAAAATCAGCAGGGCTTCTGCCGCACTAATCTACTACGAGTCTTTGAACATATCAACAAAATAGTGGATAGGTGAGAACTGTTTGACATAATGTGTTCGGACTTTCAAAAAGCCTTTGAGGAAGTCCCATGGAAGAGGCTCTTAAGGAAACTAACGAAGCTTAGCATTTATCTTTATTAACGGTATGGAAGAGAGGGTGCCAGAACCGGCAGGTGACACAAAATCATTTCTGTTGATCAAGACTTAAGGAGCGTCAGAGGAACTGCAGGGTTTTTGATGGAATTCTGAACTATGTGAGCCACTGATCTGATCCAGTCTGATGACTGCTTTGAGCAGGGGGTAGGACTAGATGACCTCCTGAGGTCCCTTCCAACCCTGATATTCTATGGTTCTATGACTCCTCTATCTCTTATTAACAGTTTAGACTGGGATTTTCAAAGGAGACTACGGGAGTTAGGCACCAAAGTCCTATTGAAATCCAGTGGATATAGTTCAGGTGCCTCACACACCCATTCTTCTCACCCATGATGTTCCCCAAATGGACATCTCTCCTGATGCACCAGTCTCCCGTCTTGGTTAGGGGAAGCCATGTACCAAGGCAGTCCCATGGCTGCAGTGAATCATGGGAGATGTAGTCTGGCTGGGAAGCCTGGCTCATTGTGGACAATTGGAGCATGAATTGCGAAAGGCAACAGACCTACATCTCACATGAGGCACTGTTGCAGCTTTTTGGAATAAAAATATTTCTGGTTTTGGCCAACAACCAAGAATTGTTTTGGTTTCGAAGCATTCAGTTTTTCAATGCAAAATTTGAATTTTCTGTGGAAAGCAGAAACTTTTTGCCAGAAATGTTTAGTGGAAAACCCAATTTTCCACTGAAAAACAGTTTGGGTGGAAAGTTTTCTACCATCCCTACTGTTTGTTTTGATGTGGCCCTGCCTAACACATATGGGAGCTGGTGGTCACTAAATATCAAAATTATTTCAAAGCATCATGTTCTCCCCAGTGGTGGGCTTCTGTGTGGTTGGTTTTACCCCCCTGTGTCCTCATGTCATCAGCTGACAGATCCCCCTGTATTTATCCGTCTCATAAACACTGCTCTTCTTGCTCCCAACCTTGGAAATCATAGAATCATAGGGCTGAAAGGGAACTCGAGAGGTCATCTAGTCAGTCCCCTGCACTTATGTCAGGATTAAGTATTGTCTAGTTCATCCCTGACAGGTGTTTGTCTAATCTGCTCCTAAAAATCTCAAATGATGGAGATTCCACAACCTCCCTAGGAAATTTATTCCAATGCTTAACCACCCTGACAGTTAGGAAGTTTTTCCTAATGTCCAACCTAAACCTCCCTTGCTGCAATTTAAGCCCATTGCTTCTTGTCCTAGCCTCAGAAGTTAGAGAATATCAGCCCTGCCTTCCTCCTTGTAACAACCTTTTATGTATTTGAAAACTTATTTTCCCTCTCAGTCTTCTCTTCTCCAGACTAAACAAACCCAATGTTTTCAATCTTCCCTCATAGGGCATGTTTTCTAGACCTTCAATCATTTTTGTAGCTCTTCTCTGGACTTTCTCCAATTTGTCCACATCTTTCCTGAAATGTGGCATCCAGAACTGGACACAATACTCCAGTTGAGGCCTAATCAGCGTGGAGTAGAATAGAAGAAATACTTCTTGTGTCTTGCTTACAACAGCATTCCATTGGTGACTCATATTTAGCTTGTGATCCACTCTGACTTCCAGATTTCTTTCTGCAGTGCTCCTTCCTTGGCATTTCCCATTATGTTCCCATGGGAAATGTGCTGCAGAGCCGAGTGCTGATTCAGGAGCTAAGTGCCTGCCATGTGGAAAACCATATGAGAATGCTGCACAGATTTAGCAACTCTTAAGACACTGAATAAATTCTGTTCATTTCCAAAACGCCATGCATAGGTATCGGAAAGCACTTGAGAAGCCATGACATGGCACTGATTTCACATCTCAAAGCCCGAGGATGCTTACAGCAATCCTAAGATGCCACATACTCATGCCCAGCTTTGATCAGCCTAAGTGAACATTGCTTTTAACAACTATAGTGTTACAGGAATCCCACAAAATTGTGTGTACACAGAAGAGACAGACAAGTCCCTTCAGACATACAGCCAACTGGTTCTTCTCTCTGTCTTTCTACATGTCTGACTTCTTTGCTCTGCAGTACCGATCTACCTGTCATCTCTGTTGGATACCTAGAGAGCCCTTTGTTTTGGGGGTTTATTTTGTTTAATTTTTCCCAGGAACTTATCGATGTTTATTACTACAACAATAAAACTGATGAAAATCGGTGGAAAAAGCTATTAATTTTTCAGGATAAATATGAGGGTCTATTTTGGTGGATGGAAGGACGGGGGAAAAGTATTCAGCAGATTAATGCTTTGATGACTGGAATTCAATGTGGTTTGTTGCAGAACTAAAACAGAACTCAAAACACAATGCCACGTCTGAGTTTAAGAAAATAATATCTCTAGTCCCCAAGTAAAACTTTTCATTTGAATAAACAGTTTGTAGACTTAGACCTATCACCCTATAAATATTTAATAACTGGGCCACACCATTTGCAGCACGTACACTCGACTTCATCCTTTTCTCCTGTTTTTGTTTTTGAGAAACTTTTTGACTACTGCCTTGTGTTCTGAAATGAATTGAGACAGATTTTCGTTTTCTTCCCATTTTAGTGTGTCCGACCTTTAAACCATCACCTGCTAACAGCTTGAAATGCCTCTGTGGTGGGCGTGAGATTCATCAGTACGTTCGGATGCGCACACACTTTAGAGCTTGTGTGCGTACCTGTTTGGTTATTGTGTGCATCTTTCTAGATGGATACACAGAGCCTTACTCCAACAGGCAGCTTTGCATAGAATCATAAAATATCAGGGTTGGAAGGGACCTCAGGAGGTCATCTAGTCCCACCCCCTGCTCAAAGCATATAAACACAGACTAATGTGTTATCGTAATACGTTTATCTCAGGGAATGTACTGTATTTTCCTAATAAAACAAGTTATTTGTATATATTTGAATGATACAAAAGTAGAGTGAAAACTGGAAAAAAACGAAGAATACTTCTTGGAAAACCTGGGAATTGTTTCGGTAAAAATCGGATTAAACTGAAAGCAAATGGACTTTGCTATCTATTATCTCTGTGGTACTCTCTTTCTACACGTCTGGCTTCTTTCCTCTGCAGTACCTATCTACCTGCCATCTTTATTGTATGTCTATCATCACTGTGGTACTTCTAACGTGCCTATCACCTTGGCATCTAAGGGCCAAGTTTCCCACCCCCACCCCAAGCTTTCTTTGGGAGGAGAGGCACTGTGTAGGGAGGATGCAAACCTGCCTGGTGCTGTGTAGCAGTCCACACAGCACCCCTTAGAGGGCAGAAAGCAAAGCTGCCCTTTTTCGTCTCCTTTCCCCTCTGAACAGCGGCTGGGGAAGCCCGGCAGCGATTCGTTCCTTTGCCCCAGAGCTCAAGCAGAAGGGAGACCCAAAGCCTGGCATTCAGAGGGAGCAAAGCTACTACGGCTCGTAACGGTGAGCTTTGGTTCAGGAGAAGCCAAGGAAGCAGTCAGTGTCCACTCCAGAAGGGAGATGCCTTTTTTCGGTGGGGGCTGGTGCCAGTCAGCGAGCGAGGCTGTGATTCTCCTTTGATACCCACCACCATGAGTGAGGCTTTTGCACTCCAATGTTCTGGGGACCCTCCTGGAGCAAAGCAGAACCTGCTTTGCAACAAGAATGATTTCCTTTCATTCATGTCAATGGTGGGGAAAATAAACACTTTTTTCTCGCTCTTTTAAATTTGCCCATTTTTTCCTCAGTGAATTTTCTGAAATGGGTTTTCCCAGGAAAAGGATGCAGAGTTTTTTTGCTGAGGGGGGGTGGGGGGGAAAGGAAATTTCAAACAAAATGGAAGACGTTCATGTCTTTTGAAAATGTTCACAGAATGTTCCCCTTTTAATGACCATATTCTGACCAGTTCTATTCAGGCATTTTTTCAGTCGTTGACTGTCTTCCCCATTATTAGCACTGAAACAGATGAGTGTTTCTGTTCACGTAGAGGCAGCGTTTTTTTGGCTCAAAGTTCTTCCCCTAAGATTCTTGTCTAAACTCTTGTAGGTACCAAACAGTTGAAACTCCGTAGCGTGTACATGCTTTATTTGGATTGTATAATCCTGTGCCAAGACGCTGTGATGGCACAGAGAGAGATCTTGCCAAACCAAGGGATTTACAATGAGTGACAGAGTGTTTTGATTCCGCATCACTGATCTGAATCTACACAAGTCAGCAATCAAAAGTTGTTACTGCCACATCTTTGGAGGCTGCTGTGAAACAATTGAACAGTCCCAGACTGTGTGTGGTTCAGAAAGGTCACCATTGTGACATCTCCTTGGCAGTCTCACCGGAGAGGACAATTGACTGGCCCCTGGAGAGCAAACCATTATCTCATCTCTAGAAGGGGTCTCCTCAAGTCATGGCTGAGACAAATTGGCAGGGGTGTCCCACTGCTCCCAGAACTACTCCCATTCTGTGGATAAAGAGAGGAATTCATGCTGCAAATGCACTGAACTCACTTGGGACCATATCCTGCCAGTCTTGGGCACATGAGTGGCACATTGGAGTAAAGTGCTACTCAGGAGGAATAAGGTGGGGGGAAATGGGGGAGTATGGCCCCTACATCTTCAGTACTGCTGACCCCAAGCATTCAAAAGTCATGGACTTAGCCTCAAAAATCATGAGATTTTAAAACAAATAATAAACGTTGGGATCTTTTATTGGCTAAGCATTTAGGTCCAGCTTTTCTCTGCAACGATGGGGGCTAGCAACATTTTTTTTTATTTAAATGAAAGCTGAGAGTTCATCCCCTAATGACAAGAATCCGGGAGCTGGGCCTATTTAAAAATATATATATATATCATGAGACAAGAGGGAATCACAAGAGCTGGCAACTCTGCATCTTTTCAATCTAGTGCTAGAGTTACTTTCTTTACAATGCGATTTCTCTTGCTTTTCAGCATCCTGAGCTCAGTTTAGAAAGGGGGCAGCGGTAAAATCCTTGTTCTTTGGATTCTATTTACCTTCAAACAAGTTTCCCAACCACCAGAGGAGCAGATCAGCATATGGTTAGCATATGCTTCACTGATTCCTGACCACAAACCAGCCAGCAATATGCTCTATGTACCCACCTGACTCCTCTTCACAGACCCATTAGTCCTAGCCACTCTGTCGGGTTAGATTAATAACATCAGCTGGGAAAAAGTGAGTTAGGCATTTACTTGAAAGTCAATGGGACTAAGTCACTTTTGAAAATAGGGCCAGATTTACAAAGGGGTTTAAATCACCTAAAATTGCCAATAAGTGCCTACTGAAGTTTCCAAAAGTGCCTATGTGAATTAGGCACCTCACTCCTTTGCCTTCCAATAGGAGTTAGGTGCCTAGTCTACAGCTGGCTTTTTAACTGAAGCTCTAACAGTCTGTACTGTTAGCTTTGGAAGTCCCTGGTTCAATCCCCAGTGGATTGCCCAAGGTGGCGGACATCACACAAACAGACAGCCAATCCATTGTATCAGCAGGCACAGGGAAAAGACATCTCAAATGTTATTTGAGTGTATAGGAATGTAAGAATGTCCAGATGGGGTCAAACCAATGGTCCATTTAGCCCAGTATCTGTCTTCCGCCAGTGGCCAGTGCCAGGTGCATCAGAGGGAATGAACAGAACAAGGCCATCATCAAGTGATCCATTCCCTGTCATCTAGTCCCAGATTCTGGCAGTCAGAGGTTTAGGGACATCCAGAGCATGGGGTTGCCTCCCTGACTAATAGCCACTGATGGACCGATCCTCCATGAACTTATCTAATTCTTTTTTGAACCCAGTTATACTTTTGGCCTTCACAACATCTCCTGGCAATATTTTCGACCAGCTCTCTTCATAGGTTTTTCTAGGACCGCTAAAAATTGCGTGCCCTTAACATATCAGTTTTATGCTTACTTCCTGTAAACCTCGATTGGAAATATTTAGTTTTGACCTTTCCCAAGGACAAAAACCTAAAGATTTATTGAAATCAACCTTTTTCTTGGGGGTGGGGGGGAGAGGAATTGTTGATTTCCACAAAAAAACCCATGGACCATTGAGAAAAAAGTTTGACCAGCTCCACCATTACCTTTGCCTCAGTCACAGCCATGCAATCCTCCCCAAGGAGCAGTACTCAAAACAACGAACCTGTATGCTGATTAGCTGGCTCTATGACATCATATCACAAAAACTTATCCTTCTTTAGGCAGGCTTCCAGGAGCTAAGCCTCTCAGAGAGGTATAGGCCAAATTCCTAAAGCAGTTTAGTTACTTCTCAAAACCATTCAAACATCTCAGAGAGATGGAAGGGTGGGTTTGTGGTTAAAACATAGGCCTGGGGCTCCACAGATGAGGTTTCTAGTCTTGATTTTGCTCCGATGCCTTGGGCAAATCTCTGTGCCTCCTTTCCCATATTCATCCATAAAATGGGGATATTACGTTCTTCTTTGTCTACCTTCTCCATTTAGCTTGTAAGGGGATCAGGGAGTGTGTCTTAGCCTAGGTTTATACTCAGGGTTGTGGTGGCAATTACTGGTAATTTTAAAATCAAGAATGGATTCTTTTTAAAAAGGCCAGATCCACTTCAAACACGGATTAATTCAGGCAGGGGCGGCTCTAGCTTTTTTTGCCGCCCCAAGCAAGGCAGGCAGGCTGCCTTCGGCGGCATGCCTGCGGGAGGTCCGCCGGTCCTGCGGCTTCGGCGTACCCACCGCCAAATCATTGCCGAAGCTGCGGGACTGGCGGACCTCCTGCAGGCATGCCACCGAAGGCTGCCTGACTGCCGCCTTCGCAGAGACCGGCAGGGCGCCCCACGCGGCTTGCCGCCCCAGGCACGCGCTTGGAGCGCTGGTGCCTGGAGCCGCCGCTGAATTCAGGAAAGTCCTATGGCCTGTGTTATACATGAAATCAGACTAGATGACCACAAAAGTTCTGTCTGGCCTTACAATCTAGGACTCTAAACTGCTCCTAGCCGAGTAGGGCCCAAATATAAATTGGGAATACAGATAATAAAGTTGGTTCTTTTGGCTAGAAATCTGACAGGAAATGCCTTTTTCACAGGATTGTCAATATCACCTCCATCTAGTCACTTCAGAAATATCCTTTATCCCCCAAATTGGGCATTTTTGCTTCCTGTCCTGAGTTGGAACAGGACGTGCGAGACGCATGAAATGAAAAATAAAGTTGAAACCAAAATATGACCTTAAACCGTTTGGACTCTCAGGAAAGTTTTGTCTCAGAGTCACTTCCAGCTTTGGACAAAAGTTAGTCAGTTTGTGTTTCCCATGAGCTGGACCGCCAGACATTTCTTTCAGCCCTGCATTTTGGTAGGTGTGTAGAAATGTTAGGAATCTTAGACATGACCTGTGAATTCTGAAACATCCACTCCTTTGGAAGTTGATGTGTTCTACCCTAAATCCCCACTAGATGGTATGAAGGGACTGGAAAGAAAATTCACCATTTTATTCATTTCTTTCTTTATTATTAGAACATCACAACCAGAAGGCATATGAGAGAGGCCTAGTGGAAATCAAATAATCAGACAATTCATGCTGCTGTGTGGCTAACAACAGGAATGTCATTATGTACACTCACCCAGTATGGTTTCGGCAGCTTTCTTGGTATAGACATATTGTTAGCGCGGAAGACCAACAAATTATGTAGCGTGTTTACCAAGGAATGCCGCTACACAGCCAGCAATCACATGATTGCCAAAAGCTTCAGTGGCGTGATAAGATGGCCAGTAATGGACATAAACTGAGTAACCAGCCAAACCACTTTAAGGACCTAGGTAGAAACCAATCTGAACAGTGCTTGAGGAGCCTCGGTCTCTTTGAGATTCACCATGAGGAGGAAGATGAATACGAAATTCGCCTCCGCACCACTACGAGCTTAAACTTGTCTTAGTCCCAATGGGAGACATCTGTGCAGAGGGGAATTTCGCTCTCAATCTGCAGCACCACTGCGAATGTACAGCCGTGTGCTCTGGAAATTAAACTCACACTGAGGACTAAGCTGCCACGGCTCCTCTACATGCCACTCCCACCGTGACACCACCTATCCATGCTTCACAGCCGCCGGCTAGAAAAACTCATCATTCCAGTTTCTCTGATAACAGGAGCTCATTTTAATTCCCTGTGGCTCTGCGGGGGCCATTCCCAGCAGGGTGGCTCACTCTGCCACTTACATTTCGCCTCCTGTTTTATTCACCTCGGGAATGTGTCAGGTCAGTTTGAAATGGAGCAGAAGTTTATCTCTTAATTCACTCGCTGTGCTCTCAGCCACAATGCACACTTGGCAGGGCCATCCATGGCCAGCCTCAAACCAAAGGTCTCAACAGTGTCCACACTGCAGTTAAAACATCCCAGCTGGCCCGTGCCAACTGACTCAGGCTTACAGGTCTATAAAATCATGAGTGGTGTGGAGAAAGTGAATAAGGAAAAGTTATTTACTTGTTCCCATAATATAAGAACTAGGGGCCACCAAATGAAATTAATGGGCAGCAGGTTTAAAACAAATAAAACAAAGTTCTTCACACAGCGCACAGTCAACTTATGGAACTCCTTGCCTGAGGAGGTTTTGAAGGCTAGGGCTATAACAGGGTTTAAAAGAGAACTGGATAAATTCATGGAGGTTAAGGAATGGTGTCCCTAGCCTCTGTCTGCCAGAGGGTGGCGATGGATGGCAGGAGAGAGATCACTTGATCATTACCTGTTAGGTTCACTCCCTCTGGGGCACCTGACATTGGCCACTGTCGGAAGACAGGACACTGGGCTAGATGGACCTTTGATCTGACCCAGAACGGCCGTTTTTACGGGCTAAAGGGCTGCTTAATTGTGCTGTAGACATTTGGGTACAGGCTTCAGTCCAAGCTCTGGGACCCTCCCACTTGCAGGTCCTAGATCCCGAGCCCAAATGTCTACACCACCATTAATCAGCCCAAGCTGTGTCAACTGGCACAGGGCAGCCGCTGGTTTTTAATTGCAGTTCAGACAGACTCTAAGTCTGGGCACAGGGCAGCTGTTGATCATCTAGCTACACAGGAAGCTATTCAAGAAGCACAATGGAAAATAAAACAGCCTCCAGTCGGGATCCTGGATCCCTCTCCCCAGGGTTTCAGGTCAGCATCTGCTATGGAGACAGCTTTTGTTGCTCACGTTCATAGATAGGGGAAATTCATTCATATCCACCCTGCTGGCCCTCTGCGTAACCGACCACATGCACTGGTCAGCAGTGTCCTGCCCTGGCTGCAAGAGGCTGAAGGGATGAATGGAAACCTGGAAACAGCTCAATCTCCTTCTCCCAGGCATGACCCAAAGGGTCACAATGGACCACTGCTTCTCCTGCTCCAAAGCTCTCACCTGCAGAGACCCATGAGTCTCCATTGTCTCCCCCTCTTTCTATCTGTCCTCTACCCCCAGTCCTCGAAGGAGCCGGTGAGACACCACAGGCTGGAAGGTTACCGGTCATGCTGCTGGGAATATTTTTTTGCCAAAAAGTTTTTCTGCTTGAAAAAAATATTTTCCCCCCTCAGAAATGGAATTCCCCCCCCCCCTTTTTTTTTATTTTGCAGAAAAATTTCAGAACTAAACATTTAGGGAGGAAAATAATATTTGTTTCAATTTTTGTTTTTTAAATGGTGGGGAAATTCCCACCTCCCCTCATCTTTTAAAGGATTTTTTTTCTTCTCCTGCTGGGAAAGGTGAAAGGAGATACAAAGAAACATGAGGGAAAAAACACATTTATTACTTACTTTGGAAAAATGTGAAAAAGGTTTTAAAACATGAGAAAAATTAGATTTCCCTTCCCCCCTCTCTCTTTCTCTCTCTCTTTTTTTTAACTTGCCAACAGGGGGCAGCAGCTGAGCGCAGGAGTCAGAACTTCCAGAGGAGTTGGGGATTTGAGGGCACCAGAGCAGACGCTATCCTCGCCCGATGATTTCGGCCGCATAGACAGAGCCCTCTCCTCCCTCCCCCAAACCCTTCTGCAGTTTGACACTAACATGAGTTCAGCCCTTTGCTCTGCACTCTACAATGCGGCGTCAGGAGCAATATTTCCATTTTGCAAGTGGGGGAAACTGAGGCACAGAGTGAGTCCGTGACTTGCCCAACACCATACAGCACTTCAAGGGCAGAGTTGGGACCAGAACCCCACAGTCACTAGACTCCTAATGCCTTATCCACCGCAGTGCTCCATCTCCTGCCTGAAATGGCTGAGTTGCCTTCCCTACTCTCCAGCTCATGACCTCTAGACTTTCTGGTTCTGGGGCAACCAGCTCCCTTTCCGTGCACCATTGGAAGTCTCCAGGAAGGTACCCTCATTGGCATGACCCTCAGCCTGTCCAGAGGAGAAGTTCCACCTGCTTTCACACCTCCTCAGGTGCTTTGTATCTGGAATGTGATGCTTCATCCTCTAGGAGGGATGAAGATAGTGTGGCCAAGGCGACCATGCATCTAAGGGAAGGAGGAGCTCCTCTCCTGCACGCCTCTTCCACTGCACAGCTGGTTCTCCCCTCCCCGCACCAAAGGAGAGGGGCATCTCTGCTGCTTCTCCCAAAGGACTTTTGAGATAGTCTAAAGTTCTGGAGGCCCCGGCTTCCCTTGGGCTGCTTTGACCTAGTGATCACTTTGCGGTCATTGGCAGCCCATGTTTTGCTCTAACTCATACTAGGGGACTGGCCCAGGAAAAGGGGACCATCAAGCCATCCTGGCACCCCGCAAGCCCCACCAACTGTGTTGTAAAAAAAAACGAGGAGTCCTTGTGGCATCTTAGAGACTAACAAATTTATTTGGGCATAAGCTTTCGTGGGTTAGAACCCACTTCGTCAGATGTATGAAGTAAAAAATACAGGAGCAGGTACATGAAAGGCTGGGGGTGCTTTACCAAGTGTTAGGTCAGTCTAACGAGATAAATCAATTAACAGCAGGATACCAAGGGAGGAAAAAATAACTTTTGAAGTGGTGAGAGAGTGGCCCATTACAGACAGTTGACAAGAAGCTGTGAGTAACAGTAGGGAGAAATTAGTATTGGGGAAATTTAAGTTTAGGTTTTGTAATGACCCAACCACTCCCAGTCTTTATTCAGGCCTAATCTGATGGTATCCAGATTGCAAATTAATTCCAGTTCTACAGCTTCACGTTGGAGTCTGTTTTTGAAGTTTTTTTGTTGAAGAATTGCCACTTTGAGGTCTATTATTGAGTGACCATAGAGGCTGAAGTGTTCTCCTACTGGTTTTTTAATATTATGATTCCTGATGTCAGATTTGTGTCCATTTATTCTTTTGCGTAGAGACTGTCCGGTTTGGCCAATGTACATGGCAGAGGGGCATTGCTGGCACATATCACATTGGTAGATGTGCAGATGAACGAGCCCCTGATGGTGTGGCTGATGTGGTTAGGTCCTATGAACAGAGTTGGCACCAGGGTTTGTAGTAGGGATTGGTTCCTGGGTTAGTGTTTCTATTGGGTGGTGTGTAGTTGCTCGTGATTATTTGCTTGGTTGGGGGGCTGTCTGTAAGCGAGGAATGGCCTGTCGCCCAAGGTCTGTGAGAATGAGGGATAGTCCTTCAGGATAGGTTATAGATCCTTGATGGAGAGGTTTTAGTTGGGGGCTGTAAGTGACAGCTAGAGGCGTTCTGTTACTTTCTTTGTTGGGTCTTCTCAGTACCCTTCTGGCTCTGTCAATCTGTTTCTTCACTTCACCAGGTGGGTATTGCAGTTTTAAGAATATTTGATAGAGATTCTGTAGGTGTTTGTCTCTGTCTGAGGGATCGGAGCAAATGTGGTTGTATCTTAGAGCTTGGCTGTAGACAATGGATCGTGTGATGTGGTCTGGATGGAAGCTGGAGGCATGTAGGTAAGTATAGCAGTCAGTAGGTTTCTGGTATAGGGTGGTGTCTATGTGACCATCGCTTATCAGCACTGTTGTGTCCAGGAAGTGGACCTCTTATGTTCATCTCAACTGAGCTGAGCGCAATGGCTTTTGTGCTCCGAAAAGAAAGAAGAAAAGTGACAGGCTTTAAATTAATTACAAAGCAGCTTCCATGATGGACAAGCAAGGCGCAGAGGGGACGGGCTGTGGGAAGAAATCATTGCGTGCGTGACAGTGTGTTAAATGGACATACGTGGGGATTTTACACTTCAGCGGCAAACCAATGAGGTGTCAAAAAAAAACCCAACAACTCTGAAACATGTGAACTTTTCTTTACTTTTTCAATTTAGAAAAGAGATTTCTTTAGTCTTTGCCCCATAAATATTTACATTCATCACTGAGCAGTAGCTCCTTCAATTAAACAGATAAAGAGGGATGTAAGGGCTGGTCTACACGGGGGGAGGGAATAGACCTAAGATACGCAAATTCAGCTACGAGAATAGTGTAGCTGAAGTCGACGTATCTTAGTTCGACTTACCTCCCGTCCTCACGGCACGGGATTGACTGGTGCCGCTCCCCCGTCGACTCCACTTCCACCTCTCACCGCGGTGGAGTTCCAGAGTCGACAGCAGAGCGATCGGGGATCGATTTATCGTGTCTACTCTAGACACGATAAATCGATCCCCAATAGATCGATCACTACCCGCCGGTAGTGAAGATGTACCCTAAGTGTCTGTGTGTGTGAGAGAGAGAACAGGCTTTACGGTATAATGGAGCTTTGTAAACGTAACTATGTGGCTATGTTCCTTTTCCCTCTGAGTGTCTAGAATAATCTTACTCCCAGAGTCTTCACACAATATTCCCTCTCTCCTGGAGTCTAATTTATTAAACTACATTCTGTTCCCCAAAGAGACCCCTGTGCCACTCCACTCTTAGATTCAGACTCCCCAGCCCTCCTTCTCAGGACTGTATGGGTCCAGTCGTGGCTTCCCCACCCTACCGACTTTCCCCTTAATTGCAGGATTTTCACAGCCCAGGCGGAGTTCTTTCTCTCAGTGGACCTTCTTTGGTGTCTCCTTTCTGATACACATGCCCATTCATCTGACCACCCTTTGGCCCTTCCCAGGTGGGTTTAATAGCCACTAACACCAACCCTGGCCAACTGGCACACCTGCCTGGAAGTGGCTGGCTTAGATTTATTGTCTGCTGTCAAGGGTTTTTGTGGTAGCCAAATAACCTTAACTCTGCCCTCTTTGAGACATCAGTCACTCCTTTCTCCTTCTTTGCAGAGGGAGTATCCAAAACATGCCCATAGGATATTGGCTTCCTAATGTGCTTCCGACATACTTCTCTCCAATACTCGGGGTGATGATTGGTCACCACCGTAATCTTTGACTCTTTCAGAAGAGTGCTGTGAGGCTTAGGGGTGGGATTTTCCAAGCTACATAAGGCAGTTATGGGTCACACACCAGGAAGTGAGAGGACAGGACCAGTACTGAAGGTCAGAGCCAGAGTCAGGAACCGAGCAGGGCTGGAGCAGACTAGAGCAAGGCTGGCATAAGTATTGAGAAGCCGCTGGCCAGATGCTGCTTCTGGCGTTAAGAGCAGGCCTGGTGACGCTTCTCAGTCAATTAGGGGGTCTGGTCAATCAGGCTGTTCAGCTGTAGGTCAATTAGCTAGTCTAAGTGCAGGCCATGATTCCTGACATTATGTGCTTAAATTCCACTGACTTTGTTCCTTTGGAAAAGCCGGAGAAACCTCCAGCAGTCATTTGGTGCCCAGAGACATAAGGCAGCTGGAGACAATGTGCCGGAGTGGCACTGCTATTTCAGTGGTGACCAAATCCTGAGCTCTTTAGATTTTAAAGTCAGGAGTTTGCCCCTCGGTCTCATTTGGCCCTTTGTTTCTCTCTGATCCTTTGTCCTCCATTGTCAGCTGGAGAGAATGATATTTACATAGTCGCAAATGTCTGCAAAGAGCTTGGTTGGAAGGGGTCCGTGAAACGCACCATGGTATTGTTGTTGTCATGGGAAAACAGTGAGTTGTGATCTCATGACTGCAATCGGCATTATTCACCAGTATGAAATTCACTGGGGGAAGAAAAACACCTGATATAAAGGGCTTTTCAGGGATTAGTGTAGAACTGAGCCACAAATTGCAGCAATTCTCCCCCCTCCCCCCATCCCCTGGCCTTTCAATCCATCCTCGGTGGTCTCTCTTCGATCCTCCGTGGAAGCTTATTATGATTCGAAAACCTAGAAAAGAAAGCGAAGGCCGTTTTGCTCAGGGAAGCATCCAGAAAGGTCAAAAGGGGAGGATTAGACCAGATCCTCAGAGAAATGGTGGGTGTCTGAATAAAAGGTCCCGAGACATTTCCTGAGCTTCGAGCCGTCGGTGTGGTCTCATGGAAAAAGGAATGCGATGTTCGTCACTGCCAGAGACATCAGGTGCTCCAGGGTACGGATAAATTAGCTCCCATAGAGCTGTCTTAAAAAATGACAAGAGTCCACAGGAATTTTCAAAGCTGGGAGCCTAAATTCAGTCATCTAAACCCACATTTGGGCACCTCGGGGGAGGGATAGCTCAGTGGTTTGAGCATTGGCCTGCTAAACCCAGGGTTGTGAGTTCAATCCTTAAAGGAGCTATTTAGGGAACTGGGGTAAAAATCTGTCTGGGGATTAGTCCTGCTTTGAGCAGGGGGTTAAACTAGATGACCTCCTGAGGTCCCTTCCAACCCTGATATTCTATAAATAAGATATCTCTGCCTGTGCCCCAATTTTGATTCTTAGTTTTGGTCCCCAAATTTGAAAATGTTTCCTTAATAAAACCTTATTTTGAAGGTTCAAATGGGTGTGGCGCCTAGTACTTTTGCTGGCCCTCTGCACAGGGGTGAATTTCACTCAGCATTCCTGTCACTGTTTTGAACCCGGACGGAGACAGCAGCTGAAGGGGCAGTGAAGTTTGCACAGGTCTAGCACGACTTTCAGAATTCCACAGAAACTGCTGTGTTCAAACCGTCAGCCAGACAGCTTCCTGCTGGACATTGTTTGCAACGCTGCGGGTCTCTGGGTCTTAATCCTGCCTGCACGCGCACACACGATCAATCTATTGTGGTGAGGTTTCCAATCAGTTTCACAGGGCAATGTACTACCCACAATCATGATTCACTCCCTCAAGCACAGACAATGGCTGTTTTTATCCCTCCTTGGGCTTCAAGTTCCAAACTAGTGTCCCAACTGCCTTTCTCTGCAGCACACAGATAGATCTCAACATTCTCATTCCTGAAACTATCTGCCGATCCCTTCCTGCATTTCATGAAAGCAGGTTCTCTCAGGATAGCCCATCACGTCTCTGCTGTGCTTTAGCTCAGAAATACTGCCACAGTCTGCTTTCTCCCATCATTTCAACTTCCGCTCCCAGACAACAGTAGGAAGCAAAGATGTACATCAATTCCCTTCCCCCTACTCCATACACACAAAACCCCTTAGCCCTTTAGTAAGATTCTGTCCAAGTCTAGATTGACTTTGGTTCAGGAAAAATATTTGTGTCAATTCTGACTAGCTCTTGTGATTTTATTATGAGACTCATAACATTGGGTGGTTTTCATAAAAAGCCCCAGCTTCTGGAGTCATGTGATTAAAAGAGATGCTCAGCTTCCCTATGTTTCTGGCCCTCATAGGTGCGGAGAAAAGTTTGGAAGTTAGCTTAATAGATTCCAAGGCCAGAAGGGATCACTGTGATCATCCAGTCTGACCTCCTATAGAGCTCAGGTCGGATAATTATCCCAAAATAATCCCTAAAGCTGATCCTTTAGGGGAAAAAACCCAATCTTGATTTAAAAATTGTCGGAGATGGATAATCCACCACAACCCTTAGTAAATTGATTCAATGGTTAATTACTCTCACATTGTTAATAAGGCATGTCTTATTTTCTGTCTGAATTTGTCTAGCTTAAGCTTCCAGTCATTGGATTGTGTTATATCTTTCTCTGATAGATTGAAGTTATTGCATGCTAAAGGTTCAGAGAGGCAAACCAAAAGAACGCCAAATTTATCATTTGTTAAACAATCATGAATTTTAAGTCAATCTCATGATTTGGGGGGGGCCTGAACGGACATGCTGTTCTTAGATTATCCAGTCCAGATCAACTATCTATCTTCTGCTTACCTCTGAAATATCTGAGTGCATAACTGCACCCTAGGATCTGGACACCAAGTGGTGATTGTCCTTCAGAATCCCAGTTAACATGTTTGCTAACAGTATCATCATCCAATTTCAAATCCCCAGCTGGGGAAGACGGTGAAATCAATGAGAAACAATTTGCTGTTCCCACAGTGAAGCTCTGACAAGCTGTACATTGGCCTGGTGTCAGTGCTATCCCTGAGAAGACTGTATTTGAAGACTGCAGGAGAAAATTACATTGTCTATCACTGTCAACATTATCAAGAGTGGACACAAAACAAAAACATCTGAGGATGTTAGACAGAAAACTCTTTAGAGCAGGAGAGCAGGTAGATAAACCTGGATACCGGAGCAAAGGAGACGGGTTTATCCATCATGACTGACATTAACATTACCTTATCGTTATAGCTTTAACGCTATCAAAGAGCCATCAGCTGGTGGGACGCTTGATGCAGAATCTCATTGATACATTGGAATGAAAAGCAGATTCTATCCGAAGAGGAAAATGTTGTTTCATTCAGAGATGGATGTGTGTATGAATGTGGGGCTGACTGGTTGTATGCACAGCTGATTGAATGCATGTGGAGGTAAGATAAGACCATGCTTGCACAGGGTTGGAATGTCATCTTTGAGAAATCCATGCTCTCCAAAAATTTTTATACTATCTATTTCAGTATTCTACATGAACAGTCCCACTGCCGGCAGCATCAGTAGCATCTGACACTATTACATTTTTGGTGATGGAACACAGAGGAAGTTACACATGACGCAAAATTTTCAAAAGTGCCTAAGTGACCTAAGACTAGGGTTCCCATACGTCCGGTTTTTCCCGGACATGTCCGGCTTTTCGGCAATCAAACCCCCGTCCGGGGGAAATTGCCAAAAAGCCGAACATGTCCGGGAAAAATACCAGATGGGCACTTCCTCTCCCGCGGCTGCTCTGCTCCTCCCCTGACTCGGACTTCGGCTCTGTTTAAGAGCCAAGCTGCCCGAGCCAGCGCTACTGGCTTCGGGCAGCCCCCTTGCCTCCGGACCCCA